>NC_087185.1:16631663-16649163 GCF_035594125.1 Scylla paramamosain
TTTTTCCTTTTCCTTTTAGTTTTCTACACTGTTTCCTTAATCATAGATCCTTGTAAATGGCATGGTCTCTAGAAAGAAACGCTGCAAGTTAATGAAGACAGTTCGCCGCTGCACTCCCTGTTATTTATCTGGATTATTCATATAACCTCTAAGCATCTATGACTTCCTGACACGACTGCATTTCAATCGACCAACCAACGCAGTCTTCTCACGTCTCACACATTCTCCTCTCATCAACACGTACTGACACACACCAACTTCTCGCTGCACTCGCTGTGTTATTTATCTCGATCACCTTCTTAATTTAGCCTCTAAGCATCAATGACTATGTTCCGGACACGGTCGCAGCTCAATCGTCCAAACAACACATTCTTCTCTCAATGGAATCATCAACACGTACAGACACGCATGAGCTTCTCGCTGTTCTCGCTGTGTAATTTGGCGCGTCTGGGTGCGTGCTGGAGACTTGAGACCCAGTTAACAGTACCACTCAGAGGGAGAGACGGCGGTGCCAACGAGGCTGTGACGCAAGTGAAGATTGGCACAGTTATGATGGGTTCGGTTCCTCTTTACTACTTCGATACCTCATCCTGACTTCGTTCAACAGACTGCAATGGTTATAGAGGCTTACAAGAGCGTTTTCATGGTTCCAATAGTAGTTTTCGCTAGTTTGACAGGGATTCTACACCTACAAAGCACGAAAAAAAAATACCAGAAGAAACAGACTTATCATTGTTTTGGTCTATGAAAATATTAATGATGTGAGACAACAGAACGTTTTATAACGCGGGCCAAACAGACATTATAGAGACTTACAAGAGGGTTTTAATGATTTCATTAATAGTTTCCACTAGTTTAACAGGGATTCTACACCTACCAAGGAAAAAATACCTATAAGAACCTGATTTATCATTGCTTTGGCCTCTGCAAATAGTAATGATATGAGACAACAAAATGTATCAAAATGCAGGCCAGGCAGTCACTAACGAAGCGATAAAACATTGATTGGCTGGTTATCAAGTGCGTATTAGCGTGGTTATGACTGACGCAGATGCACGGAGGCAAGCTATCAACTGGAGACGAGTGGCTGTTCCGTTAGCACAGGTAAGATTGGTACAGATACAATCATATTGGAAAAAAAAAAAAAGCTGATTCTATTCTTTCCTTTCCTTTTCCCCTTTTTTAATCGTTCATTTTCTTTCATTCATTCGTTCTTTATTTTTTTTTCTTTTACCCTTTAGTTAGTTTTTTTTTTTTTTTCAAATCTTCCATTGACTTCTACTCTTTAAAATTTAATAGAGGAATATCACAGCATCTCTTAAACTAATTTGGCTTTCTCTTATTGGACTCTTCCACTATATACATTTTCCTTTACTTTCTTTTTTTTTATAGCAACATTGTACAGATTCCTTTGTTGTTGTTATGTGTAGCCCTCAGCTATTATACCATAAATATAAAAAGAGAAAAGGAAGAAAAAGAAAATATAAATACTACTGCTCTTTGCTTAACAATAAAACAACAACAACAACAACAACAACAACAACAACAACAACTACTACTACTACTACTACTACTACTACTACTACTACTACTACTACTACTACTACTATTACTACTACTACAAGTATTACAACAACAACATTAACTACTACTACTAAAACTGCTACTACTACTACTACTACTACTACAAGTATTACAATAACAACAACATCAATTACTACTACTACTACTACTACTACTACTACTACTACTGCTACACATCCGGCTTACCTCTTCTCCTCCTCCTCAGTGTCTGTTTCCTCGTTGCTTGAAAAGATACGAAAAGACACTTCAGTTTCACCTCACGTTTGGTATCTAATCTAATCCCCCACCGGATGTAAGCAACAGGGCAATACAACAAAATGGTGAGCGAACGTAAAGGGAGATGAACGAAACATTAAGGAAACACCCGAAGGAAATTCGCTCTCAACTTTCTTTTTTTATTTTTCCCTTGTTTTCCTACAAAATTCTGAACGATATTTTCTGGTTACGTCTCATTCCTATCGTGGTAAATGTCTTTAATGTGTTGTTATTGTGCTCTCTCTCTCTCTCTCTCATCTCTCTTCTCTCTCTCTCTCTCTCTCTCTCTCTCTCTCTCTCTCTCTCTCTCTCTCTGTATGTATGCGGTACAATATAAGAACTAGGTGTGAGAAATAGAACAACAACAACAACAACAACAACAACAATGACAACGACAGCGACGAAAAGAAAAACAAGAACAAAAAGAACAAGAACAAAAAAAAGATGCTGATGATGAGGAGGATGGTGATGTTGATGATGATAATGATGATAGTGATGGTGGTGATGATGGGTGATGGTGGTGGTGGAGATGGTGATGGTGGTGATGAATTAAGTGATCGATTGATTAAGCTTGAGAACGAGGTCGTATGCCACTGATGGAAGAAGAAGAAGAAGAAGAAGAAGAAGAAGAAGAAGAAGAAGAAGAAGAGAAGACAAGAGGATAAGAGAAGGCGAGTAAACAAAACAAAACAAAGCAAAACAAAAGCATGAAGGGAAAAAGAAAGTAAGCAAGAAAGTTCAAATCATGCCAGAAAATAGTAAGATTTCACCACCACCACCACCACCACCACCACACCACCAACAACAACAACAACAACAACAACAATACCTTCAAGACCATCACCACCACCACCAGCACCACCACCAGCAGCACTACCACCACCATCCAGTGTTCCACGAAATATTTGAGACAGAATCGTGTTAGTCAGTCAATCTATTTCCGAGAGAGAGAGAGAGAGAGAGAGAGAGAGAGAGAAGAGAGAGAGAGAGAGAGAGAGAGAGAGAGAGAGAGAGAGAGAGAGAGAGAGAGAGAGAGAGAGGGTGTGTGTGTGTGGTGTATGTGTGTGTTACTCGTATAATATCTTCACGACGATTCCACAACGGAAAGTTAGTACCGAGTTTGAGAAGTTATTCCTAACTTATCTAACTTGAGAATCCAGGCGGTGTCTTAAATAAACCTGGAACATAGTAACATTCGTAAATACAGGTGCGCGATTACAGGTGCGCGTTATCACACCTGCGCAAACTAATTAGTAGTGACAAGTTTTTTTTTTTCTTGCCAATAATATCAACTTTCCTTTCCATATTCATACTTTTTCATGTTTTATATAGTTGTTTATAATCTTCATATGTGATAATGTATGATAAGAGAATAACCTTTGCAAAATGAAACAAAGGTTTGATTCGGATTCGGATTCGGATTCTGAACGATAGTTTTGCACTTCTTTTACACTTCAATTTGTTTTATTTACCTCTTTTTTTTTTTTTTTTTTTTTATCAATTCAAGGAAAGATAATTTGTAATGATGCAGTTTATCCTCACTAATAATGTCTAGTTTCTTTCCCATATTGTTCCTCTGCACAATTTTTTTTTTCTCTTTCAATGTAAATTAATTGGTAGTGTTGCCTTTTTTTTTTATCAATAATGTCTACTATAGTTTTCATACCTTTCCCTTACATATTTTTGTTTCCTTACTCATTCAAGTTAAAGTAATTTGTAGTTATGTGATTTATTCCTTATCAATGGTCTGCTTTCGTTTCTATAGATTTCCTTTAGGTATTTTATCTTTTCCTCATCCAAGGTAATAATAATAATATGTAAATACACGATTCATTCCTCACCAGTAATATATACTTTGGTGTCCTTACCACACCACAAAGTACACAACTGTTTTTTTTTTTTTATTATTCATTCAAGAGTTATTTGTTGTGATTCGATTTATTCTTTACCAATATTTAGTTTTATACCTTTCATGTACACTTTTTAATTTACTCATTCAAGATAACATAATTTGTAAGGTTGCATTTAATTTTTTTTTTCATCACTACTTCAGATTTACCTTTTCATTTACCTCTGAAACCGTGCTATTAATATTTTTTTTGTAACTAGACTTTGTAAATTATCTAAAAGAATGACTATGAAAATGTTAACTTTTTTATTTATATTTATCAATGACGTCTGCTTTTGTTTCCATGTCTACCACAAATCAACGCTTTACATACTATCTTCAATCATGAAAAAAAAAAATCATTATTAAACACACACCAAAGAAATTATTACATTCTATGAAGAAAACAAATAAACGAGAGAACAAATAAGAAACATACCAATGAAGATAACGAACTTTCATTAAATAATGATAATAATATTCTTACCTGGTCTCCATGTCTGTCGTTCTACAAATCTTGATCATCTAAAGAACAGCGACCCGTCTTGTGAGCGTCCCAACACTGACTGTAATGGAAAGGAGGTTATTAGGTGTGTGTGTGTGTGTGTGTGTGTGTGTGTGTGTGTGTGTGTGTGTGTGTGTGTAGAAGGAGCAACAGGGAAAAAATGGAAGGAAAACTGAAGAAAAGAAAGAGAGGAAAACGGAAAGGGCGTAAAGGAATGAAAGGAAATAAAAAAAGATAAAAGACGGAGGGAGTGAATGGGAGAGAGAGAGGATAGAGGAAAAGAAAGAAAGAAGGAAGGGAGGAAGGGATGAAGGGAGAGAAAAATAGGTTGAACAAAAACCGAACTTTGTATATAAACAGTAATAGCCAAGAAATGAGCAAAACATACATACGCACACACATTATATTCGCTATACTTTTATTATGATCTACGAACGAATGACACGTAGTAATATGGACAAATAAAGGAAGGAGCAAACTGTATCAATCAAGCACTGGAATGTTAAATATCTAAGAGTTGCTAATATTTCCAGTTATATGCATGGCAGCTCCATCACACACACACACACACACACACACACACACACACACACACCTTATCGGACGTGCATGTAGATTAATTAACCTGGATGTTACGGCTGCATGGACACGAAGCACACCTTGGCACAGAGGAGGCGTGCTATTTGAGAGAGAGAGAGAGAGAGAGAGAGAGAGAGAGAGAGAGAGAGAGAGAGAGAGAGAGAGAGAGAGAGAGAGAGAGAGGGTGGGAGGGGAAGGCCGAGAGCTGTTGGCACACCCACTTTAACAGTGCTAGCCACCCAATCCGCCTCTAGTTTGGCCTCACGTGCACCCCTATTCTCTGCAGGTTGCCGCTCCTTCCTCCAGGCATGAGGCACACTGGCTGACCTAGCAGGAACCCACAGGACCGGTCACTAGCGGGCACAGGGCAAGATGCAGTATGACGGTGACTTTTTCTCTACAAGAACCAAGTGAGTGAGGGGAGAGGGGCGGCGTGCAACCTCCCCTCACCGCCACTCGACAGCAACTGGTTGGAAGGTTTCGGTCGGTCGGTGGGTTTTCAGTCCCCTCGGCTCTCTTCTACCGCTCGCTGTTCCAGACCCCCTTTGGTTTCGGCTCACAAGTGGAAGCGAGAGCCCTGGACTGAGGCACATGAGAGGAGGCTTAACAAACGCCTACATTACACGTCCCGAAGAAGTATCTTGTTCCTTCCTCCTTCAGCATCCTTACGGAGGGATCATTTAACGTCTCCTTTGACGTAACGAAAGTCCCGTGCCACGCGGACCACCTCGCGTATGAAGGGCAGGCAGAGAGTGGCCACACAATGCCTGGCCGTCAGCACACAGTTCCTCACACACTGATACACGAAGACGAAACCAAATATAACATGGCCTTTGGTACGGAAGCAGCAAGCGGAGGATGAGCGCAGAGCACCTTTCCATTTATCTAAAAACTAGTAAACACTCACGACTCTTGGCACAGAAGCAGCTGGCGTAGGATTAGCAGTGAATATCTTTCCATCTACACAAAACACGCAGACTTATTTGTAAATATATAATTCAGTACGACATTCACAGGCCTTTAGTGGAGAGACTGACGCAGCCTCATTGCCGCTACCTGCACCATCTTAACTGGCTCCATATAAAATACCTTCCCTTTACCTGCCTGAGATGAGTGTGGTGCTGTGTGCGATCTGCAGTGCCTAGTGGCAGCTCTGGGAGGCGGTGGCCGGTGTGAGCAGTACAAGTCACATCCAGCATGTTGTCAAGTTGTCTTTACATTTGGGTCTCGTGTCTTGTACTACACTAAAGCGATCCCGTCCTGTCTTCTCTCGACTGGTAATATTGCACGCTTCACCAGCCACAGCACAATGCTCTACGCGTCACCACGAACACATACATGATCTTTTAAAATGTCAGACACTCAAAACTACTAGTATATATCATTCCTTGGACACCGCGGCAGGAAGTGGGCGCCGTGTGATGTCGACGGTGAGTCAGTCGCCTCCGGGAAAGCCCTTCTGCACGGCCCCTAGTGACTGCCGACCTTGGCTTCAAGTATTAAGGCAGTGAGATAGGGAAGCGCCAGGCAGCTGAGGGCACGTGGCGCTGCGGCGTGAGAGCAGAGGCACGGGGAGTGACAGACGCTGAAGGTGACGTTAAAAAGGAGGAATACAATTATATTTCGTGGGCGCTTGTTGCATCCTTGTATAAATTATGCATCTGTTTTGACACTCAGACCGACAGATGTCATCTTAACTTGCGCGTGCAGGCGCGTGTTTGTGTGTGTGTGTGTGTGTGTGTGTGTGTGTGTGTGTGTGTGTGTGTGTGTGTGTGTGTGTGTGTGGTAATGGTGATGGTGGTAGTAAACTGAGAGAGAGAGAGAGAGAGAGAGAGAGAGAGAGAGAGAGAGAGAGAGAGAGAGAGAGAGAGAGAGAGAGAGAGAGAGAGAGAGAGAGAGAGAGAGAGAGAGAGAGAGAGAGAGAGAGAGAGAGAGAGAGAGAGAGAGCAATTTGGAGGGTGGGAGCGATCTTGCTCCCATCATGCCAAGTCGCTCCGGGTCAAAAATCTAAATTATTCGAGGGAGAAATTTTGACTCGGAAGTGATTTGGCATGACACCGGACTCCAAGCGTGTCTGGATGGGTTAGCTACGCTGCTCAAGCGACAGCTACTGTAGGTTCAAGCTTCGCTGTGGCCAGTTACGCTTTTTTCCTGCGGGAATTACGACACGGTGATGAAGGAGAGGAGGAGGAAATTGGGAAAGGCTTGGCTGAGGAGGGGAAAGGCTTCATGCAAGAAGGAGGAAGGAGGAAAGGCTGGATACGTCTGAAAGGTTGAAGACGAGAGGAGGGGTAGAGGAAGAAGGAAGGATAGAGGAATAAGATCTGAGAGAGTAGGAAGAGTTGGGAGAGGAGGATGTGCTAAGATAGATGAGCTAGGGGAGGATGAACTGTTGGGAGATAGAGAAGAGCTGAGGGAGATGTTTAGAGAGGAGAAAGAGCTCGAAGACGGATACAAGTAAGAGAGGAATAGATGAAGAAGAGGTAAGAGAGGGAAAGAGGTAGGAGAGAAGGAAGCCCTGAGGGAAGAGGAAGTGTTGGGAGTGGTGTCAGCCGGAATCAAGGAAGCTCAAGACTCTCCTTGTGCGGATTATATACCCTCTCCCCCGTCTAGCTGAAAGACATGCTCTCTCTCTCTCTCTCTCTCTCTCTCTCTCTCTCTCTCTCTCTCTCTCTCTCTCATAAGCGTCGCACAAGGCCTTCATGAGTTTATAATGGGGAGTTTTCGGAACTAAGCCGCTAGATGTTGTTGGTGCTCATCTAACTGTAGGAAAGAGAGCTAAAATATTGTTGTAGTAAATCCCAGGTGAAAAAAAGATGCATAGAACATTGATCATCATGATACTATTGAAATGATGTATCGACTTTTCAATATCCGGTATGGATAATATTGAGAGAATGTGATTATTTATTTATTTATTTTTTTGTGTGTGTGTGATTATCGAGTAAACTGCTAGCATTATCTTAAATAAAGCATATTACAAGTATAAAAACTATTGATTTGGACAATGAAAAAAAAAATAATAAATAAATAAAAAATCACACTGTACTATATAGTATGACACAACCTACTCAATAACATCGTAATATATGGCTCTAGTTTTTTTTTTTTTTTTTTTTTGTGAGGATTTTAGTATCCTTCTCACGAAGCGAGCGACAAGGCAAAGTAATCGAGAACCAAAACAAACATCTCTCAGGCGATCCTGCTGCTGCTGTAGTGTCCAGCTACCGTAATCCATTGCTTAAGGCGTAGTGGAGATGGGCACTGCAGCAACATTCAACTTCTTGTCCAACAGCGTGTTTCTTAAGTTCAACCAGCGCGGCCGAGTCAGGTGTTTGTTTTGGTTAGAGATACAGCATTACTATCGCCTAGACACTCGAGTTGCCTTTTTTTTTTTTATTAAAATTGCCGTTTCCATAAACTAGGAAGGAGATCTATGTAATTTGGACTTTTGACTGTCACAGACATGTTGCCTTTATGTTTACTGTCCTCTAGATTAAGACGTTTCCAATCAAGAGTGTATTCATTTGGAAATCTTAAGATGACCAAATAAATCTAAATGCCGATTCACTAGAAAATCAACTTATATACATTTGTTCATGAAAAGAGTTTGATTTTACTTGTGTTAACTACTTAGCAAGGGATTACGTAAAAAAATATATTATATAAGCCCATTGCATCTTCATGTAAATAGAATAATACTAGGTATATCTGATATTGCTTGTATGTGAGGAATTTGTGTCTGTGGTGCCACCTGATGACAACCACTAGTTCTGAAAACTCCCCATTATTACGAAAATCTCGGGTGGTCGCCGCGCACTACAATAACACACACTCCGTTAATCACTTTCAAAGATACGAGAAAAAAAATCCAAAGTATCGTTGAAAAATCACATAAGTCCCTCCTGTTATGCTCTTATTTTCTCATTTTTTTTAAGGTAGAAAGCTAGACATTTTCAAAGGATAACTCGTACTTTTAGGTTGTCACTACAATCGCCGCTACCTGAATCTGTTATCACTCGATCCTTGCTCCCTGTTATCTCCCTCCATAGTTCTTGCTGCCATCATTTCTGGACGTTTATCTAAGGTGATAGTAATCTGATGCACCAGACCACAACACAGGAGTCTAGAGGAGTGTGTGTGTAGTGTAAGCAGGTGTGTGGAACGCTCATCTGCTGGCACGTATGTACACTACTAACCTAACCGAACCTACTACATGACCGTGAACTCTATGGAGACGCATGGGGGTGCATGTGTGCCAACATTTCACAGAGGAGACACATGAGCCAGGGAGTCATGATGCAGTATGGGCGAGACATTAATATTATTTGGCCGGTTTACCTAATTTTTGGTAAGCTTCATCCTGCTTACCTCATCACAATAACCTGTTCCCTGATCGATTTTGATGTGCATTGATTTAATATGATAAGTACCTCTCGATAAAACCACTTATTTTCATCCCAAGATAGGTGAAATGTCTTCCTGGCGATCATCCACTTTAATTGGGTATTATTAGTCTTTAATTCAAGTTTGTGGTCCATATAAAGTCCAGTGTAATGAAACATGCATTCACTCGCCTTCCTTTCTGTGTATTTCTTGGTTCTTTAGGACAGCAAAGATAAAAATGTTAATAGACTTTATAAAGACAGGCAAAACAGGTGTAAGAGCTATATAACTTCCTTCTTGATAGAGGAATTAAGTAAATGCACAAGAATGGCAAATATAGACAGATTCATTTACTAGCAAGACTTGATGTAAACGTATGACGGTGCTGTAACTTCATTCTTGAGAGAGGAATTAAGGTATCTGCTCCAAGATGTCACACAGAGAAGGCATCAATAACCTGGCACATTCCAGGATGGCTCTGCGAGGATTACGGGTGGTGGAGATGGCAGGTCTGGCTCCTGCTCCATTCTGTGGCATGATTATGGCTGACTTTGGTGCAAACGTTATCAGGATTGATAAGGTGAGACTATAGGAATCATCTATTGAATAAATACAAAACCTGAATTTGTATAAGACTACTTGGAGTCAGTGCCGCATAGATAGTGCACATTGAGGTCTAGGTTGCTCTTGATAACTAGTGTGGTGCATATTAGAAAATGCAAGTATTGTCCACAGACAAGAGGACCCGACCAGGACCGGCTAGGACGAGGCAAGCGGTCACTGGCACTGGACCTCAAGAAGCCGGAGGGTGTCAATGTGGCCCGGAGGCTGTGTAGCAATGCTGACGTTCTCATCGAGCCGTTCCGAAGGGGTAATGATGGACACACAAACTCTTGAGGCCCCATCATGTGAGTGGGCATCTCTTAAGACACAGTGTGTGTTTCAAAGAACACTTTAGAGTGATGTAGATCATTCTTGTACCATACAGATCTCGTATGATGGCTTAAACTTAATATCTTTTTCTGATTTGTTCTCTGAAATATACTGTGTCTTTGGAAATACTATATAGGACACAGTTTTGGCTGAGGGCACAGTAGATGAAGCTTGTTAGTGTAATGTGTCATTGGAAACATGCTGCCTTGATAAATATGCCTGCCTTGATAAATATGTTTAAATGGATATTTGTACCATAAAAGATTTAATTTATAATCTTGGATGGACCTGAAGCAAGAACTGGAAAACATCCTTACTTGTTTTGAGGAACAAGTGAATGTTGGATACATAATATTAGATCATTTAGTCATCAATGGTATGCAAATAATTATTCTTGACTTTTGCCAAAGATATAAAGAAGCTTTGTTCCAAACAGTGAATAAAGTTAAGACAGATTTTATATCAAGAATTTTTAGTCCTCACCATTTGAAAATATATCATTGGATATCACATATTGGCTTTGCAGGAGTCATGGAGAAGCTTGGACTGGGGCCAGACACTCTCCTCAAAGACAACCCAGGGCTTATCTATGCCAGGCTGACTGGATTTGGCCAGTCAGGGCCATGTGCAGACATGGCTGGCCATGACATAAACTATGTTGCCTTATCAGGTACACTCTGAAGTTCTGTATATTTTCATGCAGATGTTTTATTCATACAAGTTGTTTAGGATGGGTGGGCTGGTTGTTTGGGATGACCCACTTATCCACGATGCTTCCCTCAGGTTTACTGTCCATGTTGGGTCGCAAAGGTGCACCGCCAACACCACCCATCAACCTCCTGGCAGACTTTGCTGGCGGCGGCTTGATGTGTGCGCTGGGCATCAGCCTTGCACTTCTAGAACGCTCCAAATCAGGTAGGGAAGAAACTGCTCCTGTGATTGTGTATTCTCCTGTAATGTTAGCATAGCAAGAAACAGGGCTGGGAATTGTGCCTTCATTTTTCTTGCCAAGTGCTTTATCACTGTTGCCTGTCATAGTGCCATGGCCCCAGTACACTGAGACAGACAGTTGTGGTTGTACATAGTGCAACATGAAAGGCTTGTGATGGGTTGTGCAACTTGTTATGGGTGACAAGCTCTCTTTGTAAGCTTGATGTCACCAGTCCCTGCTTCTCAGTACATTCAGTTTCTGATGATGAATATGAGCAAATTCATGTTTTGGAGATAATATTGTATGAATAATAAATTCAAAATCATATTTAATCACAATGAAAACACTCCAAAAAAATTATGCTGTATAATATGTATTTTTCTCAGAGGTTCTTCTTTAAAGGAGATGGAGTTGAGAAGTCATCTCTTAATGGGAACAAAAATATAGGACAAGGCTTCTAGTACCTTTGTTCATCCCATATTAGTTACCTTTTACAGTGCAAAGGGAATACAGTGACAGTATCCTTCCAGGCTGACCACAAAGTGCATTGCCATTTCATAACCACAGGGGAATGATACATGTATTCCAGCACATATCATCTTTCATCACATGTAGGACAGGAAGCCACAGTAACTTGAATATTCCACAAAAAGGTCATGATACCATCGGTGTGTTACAGGAAAAGGTCAAGTCATCGATGCCAACATGGTGGAGGGTGCCGCTTACGTTGGCTCATGGATATACTCCTCTCAGGGGATGTTCTTGTGGGGTAAACCTCGAGGGGAAAACTGGTGAGTGATGAGAGGAAGGTGTTAGGAGAGGTCAAACAACAGGTTAGTACCTTCACAATGAAGGAGTTAAGCTTCTCATGTATGGGTGAGGTTAGTGTTTGGATGGGTCCTTCACTCACTATGAATAAGGACCAGCTTTTGATGCTTTACTGTGAGACATTCATCAAGCTTCATGGTATTGTGAGTGCCATATGACAGTCCCATACTATTAAATTGATCAATCAGTCTATCAGCTATAATGTGAAAATAGATAACTGTACAATGTTACCTTGATTAATGAGTTTTTACCTCAGCTACAAATTTCCCTACGTGCATGCCAGTGTTGGTGGTGATGCTAACATGTCCCCCACCCACCCCCATCAGGCTGGACTCTGGTGCACACTTCTATGACACCTATGAGACCAGTGATGGCAGACACATGGCAGTGGGAGCTATTGAGCCTCAGTTTTATGAGGAACTCATCTCCCTTCTTGGCCTTGATGCAGAAGAGGTGGGACAGTTTGATGAACCTGAAGAGATGAAGAAAATAATTGCTGCAAGATTCAAGGAGAGAACACAAGCAGAGTGGAGCAAAGTAAGCTGTTTTGCCATTCATCTTGATAATATTCCCTATTTGTTCAAAGCCGAACATAATGCTGTATGAAGAATGTAACCCAATGTGTTCCAATGCTTGTTCCTTATAATTCCTGTAAGGAGATGGTCATGAGACAAGAATCGCAATTTGGTTCTTTCTGTACATTCTGCTCTTGTCCTGTCCACCACTTTCATCCTCCTTCTCCCTTATCTATCATATACAAGGAAGAATACATTTACTACTATTTTCTCACAGAAAAGAAAAAAATCACTCATGAAGTACACTGTCTCCTAAATAAATGAAGACAAGTAATGCATAATAGGTGAATATACTCAAGAAAAGCAAGCTACAGTCATAACCACATTCACAGGTGTTTGAAGGGAAGGATGCTTGTGTGACTCCTGTACTGAGCATGGAGGAAGCACCACACCACCCTCACAATGTCGCCAGAAATTCCTTCATTCCATCCGTCTACTCTCCGGACACCTACGAGCCTCGCCCTGCCCCGATCCTCTCCCGCACCCCTGCCACCTTGCCGCCAGGACTGAGGGCACCACAGATAGGGGAGCACACCATTGAGATTCTCACTGAGGCAGGATACTCCAAGGCAGCTATTGAGGAACTGTTAGCAGGGAAAATTGTTGCTGATGCCAAGAAGAAAGCAAAGTTATAGTGTGTGTGTGTGTGTGTGTGTGTGTGTGTGTGTGTGTGTATCAGTGTTTCATTGAAGTGAGTTTGAACCTACCATTATTGTTCTGTATATATATAATGGCTTACTCAGTTATGCCTGTGTGAATGGAGTATGTAATAGAATATATATAAACATACTTGTGGAATCTGCTGTTTTATAAAAAGATGGGAATATTTTTAAAAAATAATAATTATAAAAAGTTGTGAATGACCTCTACAGTGTATGAGAAGAACTAATTACAATCATATTCATATTGATTTAACTTACATAAAAAATAATAACTAATTTTAAAGTTTTCAGTGTAGTATATTCATGTAATTTATGATACATTTCTTTTTTAGACCTAGAGAAATATAGATGAAGTTTATTTTGAAGATGCTTGGTATGATATGGAGGTTTTGAATTGAGTAGAGATATAGTCTTACTTCTGATAATGCAGAGTTTTGGTCTGACAGGAAAGTTTTGAGGTAACTTGAGAGAAAAACCAGCACTGGTAATACAGGTATGACTTGGTGTGAAGATTTGCTTTGAAAGGACCAGAGAGAAAACTTTGTTCTTCATAACTCAAGTGTGTGTGTGTGTGTGTGTGTGTGTGTGTGTGTGTGTGTCTGCAATAACAAGGGGACAGAACAATTACTGTTACAATGGTGCTCAGATAATTGTAAGTAATTAGATGCCTTTATTGTGGCACAAATAGGTGGGTGATTCTCTCTCTCTCTCTCTCTCTCTCTCTCTCTCTCTCTCTCTCTCTCTCTCTCTCTCTCTCTCTCTCTCTCTCTCTCTCTCTCTCTCTCTCATTGATATAACACGGTTTTCAGTTGTATTTATACGATATTAAATAAATACTATAACTGATACCTCTGCCTGACCTACCTTAATAACTTACAGACACAACCTTATTTAACCGTGTAATCTAATCCTTCTTCCTTGACATTCCCTCAAGGGGCTCACCATGAACATCTCTCTCTCTCGTTAAAAGAATCGTATTCCTGGTTTGTAAAGTGCGTGAATTTTCAGCTCCTCGTTATCGTTCGTTCCCTCAAAGAAGTCTCTCCCCAACACACACACACACACACACACTCCATAGACATTACGGAGTCGGCTGATCTCCTTTCTAAACAACAGTCTCATAAAACTCAATTAAATGTAATTACCATGAATAACAAAGGCGTCATGCATACGAACAGCAAGTGACGCGCTACCTTCATGACAACATCCTCACGTTATGTAAGCACACTTGGCACATTTAATACTTCCTCTTGTAAACATTTAAGGAATTCGTATTTTTAACCCGAATTTCGCCTTCCTAATACATGTGCAGGATCTTGCCATTATGCTTGTAAGACAGTCTACGCACGGGTAATTCAACGTGGTACTCATTCGCTAGTTTCAATCCTTAATGGAAATACTGTGGACTACGAATACGGAAAGACCATCAGAAACACTTTGGCTACATGGGTAATTACTCGGGTTCTCATAAATGTTTCTCTTGAGCATCCTTGTTAAACTATGACTAGAAACATCAAAACCCCTTGAATATCATAATAACTTTCACCAGTGCCTGTCAGAAGCCGAGGTAAGATATCGGTGTCTCGGTGAAAACGATTATAAATCAATTCTGTAGAGTGTTTAGGCGTGACCACCTTGGGGATTGGGCTCTCCGCTGCTTTGTCACAATTGCCTGCGGCGCGTCTTCATTTAAAAGTCCTCTATTGTTTTTTTCTTCTAAGAAGTATACTTTTTTATGTGGTAATTAAACTTCTCGCTATTGTGAAGCACACTTGAACACGTGGCAGGTACGGGAGGGTAAGGTTTCACTGTAGATGGCGACCAGAGGAAAAGACTTCCTTCACCTACCTCCCCCTCCGCTGCAGTGCGGGGCCGTGGCTGGTCACTGAATGACCTTCACAGCGTTGTCAAGTTTCGTGGTATATACACCAAAATCATTGCTATTATTCTCAAATAAACGAAATTTTAGTAGTTTTCATCCTTATTAAAGAAATGGATGTATTCAAATTCATGTTGAAGCAATAAACAGTTCACGCACCGTACATAAGGGTGAATATTGTGATTGAAGTGGCAGGGTGATTGGCAGGGGAATCCCCATGTGGGCACGCCTAAACGCTCAGTACAAAATAGATTCACTACAGAAATATGTCAGTGTGTTGCTGTGGTGTCGTGTGCAAGGCGGCAGTGGTGGACTCCAGCCAGCACAACCTCCGTCCTCCAGTAACAGTGATAAATGTGTCACGAAATTCGGACCGTCTCACCTGCTTCGCTCGACCCTCCCTTCTAACCGTAAGGATGAAAAGCTTCTTTCAATTGAACCTAACAACACTTCATAACATCCTGACCTCCTAATACAAACAGTGTTTGGATAATATCGATTTCAGACCAAAATCAGCGATGGCATTCTCAAACTTTTCGGTGTCTGCCTACTTTCTCAAAGGTTCCGGTGTCTTCTGCCCACTTTTATCAGGCTCTAGAGGAAGTTACTTGGGTTACCAAGGATGATTCATGATCATAGTTATATAATCTGTGTGGTCAATTGGGAAGAACACCCATCAAAGCCCAATTAATCATGTCTATGGTCTTTGGAAATAGTTATCATGAAAGCCCAA
Organism: Scylla paramamosain; assembly: GCF_035594125.1. Taxonomy (NCBI): domain Eukaryota; kingdom Metazoa; phylum Arthropoda; class Malacostraca; order Decapoda; family Portunidae; genus Scylla; species Scylla paramamosain. The sequence goes on from NC_087185.1 coordinate 16,647,402, forward strand.
AGCGTTTGCAAATACTGGCCGTGGCAGGATAATGGCAAGACGGACAGCCTCCTGACCTTGACTGTCCCGCCACGGGATCAATGAGGGAGTGCAGACCTTGAATGTCAGCCGAGGCAACAACTTTTCATCCTCACACAGGCTGCACAAAACACAAAGGAAGTGACACTGAAAACATTCATTTCATCAATGGTTACCGAGTATCTCAACTACGATATGTAGCAATGCACAACACCAAAGGCAATCTATAGAATCTTGTTGAGCACACACAAGAAAGAAAAGGGATTGAAAAGAGTAGATTATCGTATATTTAGCCGTATGATGATATAATGGTCAGAGGTGGCTCTAGGACGATAAGAAAGGCTTCAAAGTGGTTTGTGGTTAAGGAAACACATCGAACAACATTGAAAGGGTTAAATAAATATGTTATTAGAATGTAACACCTGTTTTGTGGTTAAATTCGTGAAACTGAAGATTATAAAAAAGTTTCCGAGCAGCGAGTGTCAGAACAGGAAAACGTTTTAGCACGTAAGCACCACGGCCACTGATGATACACGCAGGCGGTCATGGTAAATGTATCATGCCATTTCCCTCTCTGTCACCTTTAGAGAAGAGTGCAATTTACGAAAAACCTCTCTCTCTCTCTCTCTCTCTCTCTCTCTCTCTCTCTCTCTCTCTCTCTCTCTCTCTCTCTCTCTCTCTCTCTGTCAAGTAATTTTAACATTCTATCTCCCCGTGTTACAGGAAGCCTTCCCTTCCCTCCCTTTCATCGAGCTCACACTGCAATTCCCTCTCTTTTTCAAGCAATTCAAACAGTGTCCTCCCAGTCTATAGGAAGCCTTCCCGCTCACTCTCCTATGCTTCCTCCTTCTCATGCAATTCAAACACAGTCTTCATATTTCACACGTAGTCTTCCTCGCCATCCTTCTCAGCCTCCATTTGCTTCTCTCTCAATCAATCCCCAAAAACCTATCATATTTTATTTTGGTGTCTTTCTCTACAGATGCTTTCTCTTCTTGAAAATATAGAAAAGGAAATAAGGAGACAGCTAAAGTCCAGTTTACTTGTACAAGGTGATTCCGGATGTTATTGCTTTTCTAATACAGCGTCAAGTTTGGTCACGATGTAAAGGTATGTTGGTGCTTCAAAATCCTTACAAATGTTCCTTATACTTAAAACATGTATCGTAAATTAACAGGCGCTAGGAGAAGGTTCGAATTCAAGATAGTATTTAAGCTCATAAGAATTTAATGAATCTCATGCCATTATACGTAATAAAAAAAACACATTTCAGCTTGGAAATTCAACCAAAATATATCATAGATCACAAAATACGAAAGGAGAAAGTAAAAGTATCAAAGTTCAAAGCGTAATGACTCACAAGGCAGTATTTAACAGTAGAAGCGCACCCGGCCTACAAAATTAGCTACATTCCAGCAAAAAAGAACAATAATTGGCGGTAGAGGGGCACGCTCCCCCCCGCCGCCCCCACAGCCCCGTTCCTACTTAGCATCCGCCCCTATGGTGACGTCACGCCCGCAGACGTTGCCAAGCCAGAGACAACTAGCGAGAGATAAATTTTAGCATCACGCGAACACTGCATGTTCCTCCCCTTCTTCCTCCTTTTCACCTCCTCCTTCTCCTCCTCCTCCTTTCTTCTCCTCATCCTCATTTTCTTCAGCCTCATCTTTCTCCTCCTCCTTCTCTTCCTCCTCCTTCCCTTCTTCCTTCTCCTCTTCTTCATCTCCTTCTCTTCTTCAGCCTC
>NC_087185.1:16654163-16659163 GCF_035594125.1 Scylla paramamosain
ACACCATCCAGAGAGAGAGAGAGAGAGAGAGAGGAGAGAGAGAGAGGAGAGAGAGAGAGAGAGAGAGAGAGAGAGAGAGAGACGCAGATTTCAGTTGTGGAAGAGTATCTTATCTACTTTCCTCAACTAATGATGTCATATTACACAAAATACGCAGAAAAAAGAAGCAACGTAAAAAGACAGTATCAGTCAGCCACCTCCTCCTATCACGTCCCCAGTTTTTGAATACTCACTCAAGTCTTAATTTTTTCCACTGATTTGTTTGTTTTTAGTTAACATTCACAGCTGCACAGAAAAGTTTGCATTGACACACAAAAAGGGAGCGAATAAGAGGCTAGCTTTGTCTTTTCTTAGCCACGAAATTTGAAAGTCTGTAGTGCAAAGAAAGTGTTTAGTTGTAGACCATTACGGAAAGTGTTCGCATGGATACACGGGAAGAAAGGGAATAAATAAGAGGTTAATTTTATATTCTCTACACTACAAAACAGTTTAAAGAGATTAATGCAAAGAAAATGTTTAAAAAATGTAGGCGATTATGGAAAATGTATGCATGGACTAAGAGAAAAAAAGGTGAATAAAAAGATTAAGGAAGGATTAAGGAAGGGATTAAGGAAAGGCAGCTTATACATTAATTTAAATTCGACATATATGCATGAGATTTACTAGACTTTGGCATCACTCAAGGGAAGCGCACATCCTGCATAGAGTTTAAAAAGTTGTAAGCCATTATGAAAACACATTTCTAGCAGTGAAAGGGTTTAAAGTAAAGCAGTTCATACGTATATATACATTAATTTCAATTGGATTTATAAGCATGGAATTGACTAGACTCTGACATCACTCAAGGGAAGCGTACATTCTGCACTGATACTACGCAGGGAGTGAAGTACTGAAGGAAAAAGCGTCCTTCTCTCGCCCGTGGGGTGGTGCGTTGCTACCCCGACAGGTACATGTGATTGTGACCTTGTGATAGTGTGTGATTTCCAGAGAGGGTCGGTAATGGAGGAGAAGGAAGAGAAACAAAGAAGAAACAATCTGTCTTACCGTGTGTGTGATTTCTAGATAAGGTCGGTAATGGAGGAGCAGGGAGAGGGAAAAGAAAGGGAAAAAAAAAGTCTTAACATATGGCCTTGAGTTATGTGCTTTTCCAGAGGTCAGTATTGGAGGAGTAGAAGGGGGAAAAAACAGAAAAACAACACTGTCTTACCATGTGACTTTGTAGTGTTGTGCGTTTCCCCAAGAAGGTCGCTGTTGGAGGAGCAGGGAGGGAAAAAAGGAAAAAAAAAAAAACTGTCCTATCACGTGACCTTGTAATAATGTGTTTTCCCAAGAGAAGCCGGGAAGGTAAAAAAAATTATCACATGACCTTGTAATATTGTGCATTATCCCAAGGAGGAGCATGGAGAGGAAAAAAAACAGAGTAAAAAAGAAAGAAAAAAAACACAATATTGTCCCCGATATACTGGTATATAAACAACTATACAGCAACGGTGCGTCTGCCTCACCACCCCTGACCTTCACCACCACTCCTGCACCTGCACTACCCACGCACATCACCTCACCACACATCATCACTGACACCAGCAGCTGTACATCACACCTTTCTGCCTCGGTCTATTTCGCACTGTTAGGGTATATCTTTATTCTGTTTTTATCTTATTTATTTTTTTGTAAGCGGGTCACTAACCAAGAGCAAAAAAAAGGGAAGCTAAAACGCCCATTGATTAAAACCTAGAAGTCTGTTGCTGTTTTGATATACCTCACTAGTAACGGTAGTCTTATATTGCACCTTTTGGTCTAATATTGTCAGTCTTTCTTTAATACAATAGTGTAGCGAAGTCAAACGGGCCAAGAATCAAGGTCTGTTGCTCTATAGAATGCATTGTGCGGCACACCAAGCATTTACACTGTACACCCTGCCTCAAAGCAACAGCAGTCGTGGGTCACACCTTCATCCCTTGTTTTATATTGTAGTTATAGTTATTGCAGTGAAATCCAACAGTTTAACGAGATTCCAAAGGTCTGTTGCTGTTAAAAAAAATGTAATATAATCCTCTTAACCTTGTGCTGACTTGAAATGTTTTTGTCCTTTGCCTCATATTGTAGTTCTTTCTTTTGTTATTGCAGTGAAATCCAACAGACTAACGAGGCTCTTAATGACCGTTGTTAAAAATGTCTTGTAATCTTTGCGATCTTGCCTTGATTTGAATGTTTTATCATTTGCTTCATATTGTAGTTCTCTCTATTGTCATTGCAGTGAAATCCAACAAGCTAGCGAAATTTTAAAGGTCCGTTGTTAAAAAATGTCTTGTAATCTTTGTGGTCTTATCTTGAGTTGAATGTTTCATCCTTTGCTTTATACTGTAGCCTTCTTTATATTTCTATTGTTATTGTACTGAAATTCAACAAACTAGCGAGATTTTAAAGGTCTGTTGCTGTTAAAAATGTCCTGTAATCCTTGTAATCTTGTCTTGAAGGTTTAAGTGCGAATGAACGAAAATTGAACTTGAAATGCTGCACACAATAGACAGCGCCCACAAACAGGTAATCATTTCAACACGTCTGCCCTGCTCACCTCGCTTACCGTAAGTAGCGGAATACGCTCGACAGGTTTGGCGGGGCGCGGGAACACGTTACATTGGATCACCACTGCGCGGCTTGCTCTGTCCTGCCCTGTCCGCTCGCCTCGTTCACTCAAAAATGCTCTAGATAAAACTTGTTCTATTAGTGAGACGTCTGCAAGGTTGTAGGACCACCACCACCACCACCACCAGCAACAAGAACAATAACAATAACGAAGATGACAACAACAACAACAACAACAATAATAACGACAACATCTCCTCCTCCTCCTCCTCCTCCTCCTCCTCTTCCTGTTGCTCCTCCTCTTCCTCCTACTCTTCCTCCTGCACCTCCTCCCCGTACTACATCTAGTTACAAGGCAATGTTCCTCTCTCTCTCTCTCTCTCTCTCTCTCTCTCTCTCTCTCTCTCTCTCTCTCTCTCTCTCTCTCTCTCTCTCTCTCTCTCTCTCAGATCAATCATTCAGTTCTTTTCAGAAATATTGATACAAAATGTGAATAAAATTGTAGTCTGAATCTCTCTCTCTCTCTCTCTCTCTCTCTCTCTCTCTCTCTCTCTCTCTCTCTCTCTCTCTCTCTCTCTCTCTCTCTCTCTGCCGTAGCCTTGCCTGATCTCGTGACCCACTCTTGCACGTGTCCTCTATACAGGGCAGACGGGCAGACTGTTAGTTATCTCGTCTGGTGGTGGTGGTGGTGGTGGTGGTGGTGGTGGTGGTACGAAGGGAGGGCTATGTGCTGTGTAGGAGTCCCGGGTAGCTGGGGGCGATTTCATATCTCTCTCGCGTGTACTTTCGTCTCTATGGGTTTTTGGAAGCTTGATCTCGACCACTTTTTACACATACGAGCCTTGTTCTTGTCTGGGAGTGTGTAGCTACCTGGGTTTTCATCTCTCATGCTTGAATGTTCACTTGTTTTGTTCCTATAGTGTGTGTGTGTGTGTGTGTGTGTGTGTGTGTGTGTGTGTGGTGTGTGTGTGTGTGTGTGTGTGTGTGTGTGTGTGTGTGTGTGTGTGTGTGTGTGTTTTTTTTATTTTTTTTTTTACGTTATTTCTAATTTAGTTTGGTTTTTCTGTCTTTTTTTAATAAGATACTAATTTCGCGTTTTTTTTTCTATTTTTTTTCTCTTTTCTTTAATGATGGTTACGTAATTTCTGATCATGGTGTTTTTTTTTTTTTTTTATGCTTATTATGTTTGGGGTTTTCTGTCTTTTTATATATGTACTCGTATACTTGGTTCCTATCCTCAATATTTTTCTTCTCTTTTTAATAATGTTTACGTAATTTGATCTCATGGTGTGTTTTCAAATCCGTATTTCATTTGGGATTTTCTCTTTTTATACTTGCTCTCTCTCTCTCTCTCTCTCTCTCTCTCTCTCTCTCTCTCTCTCTCTCTCTCTCTCTCTCTCTCTCTCTCTCTCTCTCTCTCTCTCTCTCTCTCTCTCTCTCTCTCTCAGATCATAATAATTTGATAGCTTTCTCTCTTCAATTTCTCTTTTTTTACCGAATTTTTCATGTACGTTACCTTATGCAGTTTCTCCCTATGAAGATTTCTTTATATACTCATTTGATCAATTGTTCCTCACCTTTTTCTTATGTTATTTTGTTCGTTCTCCATTAATACACTTGGTTCTATATTGTGCTTCTCTCTCTCTCTCTCTCTCTCTCTCTCTCTCTCTCTCTCTCTCTCTCTCTCTCTCTCTCTCTCTCTCTCTCTCTCTCTCTCTCTCTCTCGTACCTTACTTTTTTAATGCTTAATTCAACCATCTGGCAACATCTCTTCTTTATCTCATTTTCCTTCTTTATTTATGTTATCATTTACAAAGTTCCCATGGCCTGAGGTGTAGCAGCTGACGGGGGAAAATATGAATACTATGAGGTGTATGCATTAAGAGGCAGAACAACGCCAAAACTGAAGTAAAAACTAAAGTTGGATTGATGTCATGTTGAAATTTCTAGTTTAATATACACGTTCCTTTGTATTTATCAGTGATATTCAATAGGTGCTTTACATTGTATTGTAGTTTCTTATATTATTTTCCGTGTTATCTATTTATTTATTTATTTTTATTTATTTATTATTATTATTATTATTTATTTATTTATTTATTTTTTATACTGGGAAACGCAAACTACACTTGTTAAGGTTACGGAAGATAAACACACGTGCTTTTCAACCCTTCCACTGCTAAACGAAACTTTCCCTTCATCACTTATAACTTAACCTTTTCACTGCTATTTGGCGCTTTCAGATATTCATTTAACTATTTTTTTAATCAACAGCCACTTCAACGTTTTACTGTGTGGATATTGGAGAATCTATATATTTAATTAATTTCTTTCCGGCAAGTATTTGTTAAGATTTTGCACAATGTTCTGCTGGTGCTTGTCGAGATGAAAGGGTTAATACACACTGTTTTCTG
>NC_087185.1:16664163-16679163 GCF_035594125.1 Scylla paramamosain
TTTTGCTCATTACGGACCATTTACTTGACATTTAAAGATGATTTCTCCAGTCGAAACAAATGTGAGGAATAAAATCCTGGAGCCGCAATACCATAGTGTAGTCAAGTTGCATATGTATTTCTCAAGATGAAAGGTAAAACTGATGACACGAAGAGTTTATAGCGAAAAGAAATCGCACAGCTCTAGTTGGGCGACTGTGGCGGTCAGGTGTTGGGTGTGAGGGACACCCAGCCGTGGTGTGCACTTAAACCCACTTCAGGGCGCTGACTGAGGCACACACAGGACGTTTTGTTAGCGAGAGAAGATCACTAAAAGATCAGCTCAGTGTGGTGTGCAGCAGGGCATGACAGCTTTGGCGCTAAGGACATCTGCTGAGGTCGCTGGCCTCCGAGAGACAAAGGACTCTTCAGTCGCTTCTGTCCAGACACTTCACCTGTTTCATGTTATGTTCTTCGTCCTTGTCTACCTAATCTGACATCAGCTCTTATTGTTTATCTGAGGGAGTAACCACAGCAAGCAGGAATCTCATCTCTTATCCACTCACGTCTCACTCTCTTCCTTGGAAATGTTAACTTTGGCACACTTCAATGTCACCTCAGCTTTCCTTCTCCTCAACATCACTATTGACACACCACCTCGTTCACTCTCTTTTGTTGAACATTACGTAACTGTGTCACACTTTGACCTCGTCTTTCACTCTCCTTTTACTCATTAATGGTGACTCACCCCAACCTCCTCACACTAATTCTTTTTGTCTTATTTTAACCATACTCATGGCACACTCCTGTTCTCTGTCACTCTCTTTTTTTCGTGAACACTATACTCTGGCACACTTCACTCTCGTCGTTCACTCTCCTTCTCTCTTTAAACACTAACTATGGCACACTTTAACCTCGTCTTTCACTCTATTTCTCTCTCTCTCTCTCTCTTTTTAACACTTATTCTGGCACACTCCAGTTGCTTCACACTAACTCACTCTCATTTAAACACGGTCTCTGCCACACTCCAAGCTTCTCATTCTGACTTTCACTGCTAAAAAAAACTCAAGTACGGATCCCCTTTCTTACATAAGTTCCCCCAGGGCTGGGAATTACCCTTGTGGCCATAGATTAGACTGGGGGAGGTCAAGGAGGATGAAGGACAAAGACTGTGGCGTCATGAGCCATAAGGTGCTTTTCGTGGTGGCAAAATAATACGCATCAACTCTTTGTTAACACTGAGAGCACTGTAAGAAATGTTTGCATGGATACAGAAAGGAAAAAAAGATAGTAAAGTTGTTAATTTTGTCTCTTATAGGCTACTTAATTATGTAAGAGACTGCAGTACATTAATACGTAGGAAAATAATTTGTCTACCAGTGTCCTCTGAACACATATAGACTCTTTAATTAGCATGTAACAAAATAAAATAACTACCTTGACACATGTTACTTCAAGATGCATCCTCGCCCAAGTAAAAAAGTCTAAAATACATCACTGTTTCCTCGGAGTGGTGTCTCGGCGATGAGTTATTGGTAAACAGAGAGGGCGGAGCTTACAAATACGTTCCAGTGCCGCCACAGAACACACCTTAGGCACCGTTTGTTTGGTGTCCCTCATTGCCTGGGAGCGGCGGACAGGTAGACCCATTAGTCAATTAACCTGCTACCCTCATCTCCTCTGTGTTTAGTCTTTTCCCGTAATTTTAATCCCAACGTGCTGAGAACCTCCTTGGTGTCTGACAACTGAGGGACTCCCGGCGGCTCAGAGGGGTCAAGGTGGAGTGGGAGGGTAGACACAGTGGAGGAGAGGAGGGTTAATCTGGCCATGCTACGGTTACGGTTGTAGCAATGTCTCAGGCGACGTTTCATTCCGTACCCACTGTCCTTTTCTTCTGAAGATAAAAATAATGATAAATAAAGAAATTAATATATAAATCAATAAAAATTTCATATCAGTCTTTTATCATCACTGACTTACAAACTCGTGTTGCAAGTGACAAGACATAACAATGCTTACTTCAGTACGCGTGTTACTCTAGTTTCATCAATATAACGTTTCAGAATAGCGGTAACACTTTTTTTAATGGAGAAATACTACATAAATCACATTTCATATCTCGACTGACCTACAAACTACTGCTGTTAATGAAAAAGACAAATAATTAGCACCCCTCGCTAGCTGAGGCGGCATTTCGAAATTATCACAAAATTTACGTCGTATATCTTGCCGGCTCTTCAGACTCCGAGTGCTGGAAGTGATAAGACGAAATATTACTCACGGTGAGCGGCTGACAGTGACGAGAACGAGTAAACATCAGCCTGCATGAGATCATTTTTTCTTATCAGACAGCCACGTGCTCCCTTACAAAACGACTTTACCACTGTTTTGACACACTTATGCTCTTTCCCTTTTCTCCCTCCCTCCTTCCTTCCTTCACACTCCCACACTTCACATTTCTTTTTATTGTCCTCTTCTACTTGTTCATCTTACCTTCTTGCCCTTCCCTTTATCCAACCATTATACCTCATCTATTCTTTTTTTTCCTCTTTCCCTCTCCTTTCTTTCTTCCCTTCTTTCTTCCTTCACACTCCTTCCCTTTCCTTGCATCCCTCCCCTCCCTTCTTTCCTCTCTGTGACCTTCTCCTCCTTCGTATATCCACCTATCTTCACATACCTTCTCTTCCCTCATCCTTTATCTCCATTTCCTCCTCCTCCTCCTCCTCCTCCTCCTTCTTCTCCACAGTTTTATCCTTCTCTTCTTACTTCATATTTTTAAACGCCTGAAAATGAATAAGTTAAGTGATAGTGTACAGTATGTCGTTTCAGTAATTATTAAACGATGAAAAATGAAATAAAGAGTGCAGAGTAATCAGGAGACAGTTTAAAGTGGGTTGTCTTGGCAATGATTCGACATTATTCTGATGCACGTTGAATGCCCAAGACGCAATACTCGAGCCGTAAATCAATGCATGTTCCGTGGCCAAGGGACTGCTGGCCTGGCTATGAAGTGTATGAAGTTCCTCGCTCGCATAAAAGGATAAAAGGAACACTATAAAGAATGACAAAGAAATAGAAGTTGTATATTTTCTCTCATAAACATTTCACCTCATGTTTTAACTTATATATTTTCACATTATCATTTTCCTGCTTTATTTATTTTTTATTTTTTTCTCAGATACTTTTCTTTGCATATCTTTCCTCTGACATCTGCCCCCACCCCCCCCTCCTTGTCCTCGTCCAACCGCCACCCTGTAGGTAAGACTAATGAAAATAATGAAAGTCTTTATGTCCACTTTCCCTTCTAGCTGAGATCACCACGTCCAAAATGCTCTCTTCCTTGTCTCATGTGCCTCCTCTTCAAGCTTAGTATTCTCTAGTGCAAGCTTTGAAATGTAACTTCGAAAGGGAAGAATGAGAAGAGTGAAAGAGTAAATAAATCTTTTAGTAAGTATACATTTTTGTTCAGAGGGTTGTCTAGTTTCTCGTGTCTTACAAACTATCATATGCATTACTGTCTTACTATCATTGACAGTCCATGGCGTTAATATTACACTGAGGCGGCTCTTATCGATTGTGTCATTCTCTTCGTCTTGTTGTGATGGTGGTGGGTGGGTGTGGTGGTGGTGGACATGGTTAGGTCAGTTGTAGCATGAACGCTTCCGTCTTTTTTTTATTTTTTTTTATTATTATTTCAATGTCAAGTGCAGGTGGTTCTTGCTCTTTTGGTATCTTCATTTTTGACTGCCTGGGTACATTTGAGCTGTGGTGGTGGTGGTGGTGGTGGTGGTGGTGGTGGTAATGGGTGGTGGTGGTGATGGGAATGGACTGCATCGGTTTATTCACAAGTACTTCCGTCTTTTTTTTTTCTCTCTCTCTTTTTTCTTTTTTCAATGTCAAGTTCAGCGTGTGTCTGGGTACATCTGTTGGAGGCTGGTGTGGCGTCTTATCTTCACCACTATTCACAAGCCACACTGGAAATTACTGGAGCTTCTAAGGTTGTTTCCATAATTCTTATGATAGTTTAAAATGGATTGTGCACCATCAAATCAAAACATCACGAGAACCAGACTAATCACTTCTATAACCTTTGAAAACACTTCCTACGAGGGATCAAGGCGTTAAGAATATAGACCCTTATCTCCCCTCATGATGCCAAACTCTGCTCTCTCTCTCTCTATTTACTCTCCTTCATGCACTCAGCTTCTCAATCCAGGACGTTCCAAAGGCTCAATTAAGGTCTCTGGTCCAAATGTTAAAACCTGTAGAACTTGTAGAATCAACTGATTATGAACTTTGCTCTTTGATGCTTGTGAGAGACTGCTCTTCATATCGCTGCTTCTTATCGCTGTATTCCCTTGCTGTACCATTCGAATTGTCATCAAGGAGAACTCTTGCATCACCTGTAACTGATTTGGTCTTTTGGCAATCCCTTTATATATTAGAACCTGTTAGAATGATCATGAGCCTTTCTTTTTTTTTTTTTTTTTGATACTTGATCTTCATATCAGTTATTCTTATAGCCACATTCCATAATTGTAGTGTCATTAGAACTGTCATCAAGAAAACACTTCTATCACCTGCAACTAAATTAGTCAAAATTTTGCAAACTTCATTTATCAACTTTTTCGTGGGTAATATACTGAGTGAGTCTTTAATTTATTATTTTTTTTTTTGCCAGACTCTTCGACAAATAAAAAAGTATACATTTATAATTATTGTCGATTCTTAAAAAAATGTAACAGATGCAACCCTGATAGAACTCTGTAAACTCTTCAGGTTCATTCATAATTAAAACAGCATAACTCAGCTCCCAAAGAGAGAAAACATTCCAACTACAACCAAGAATAAGGAAAGTGTTTGGGAGCACCGCTAATAAGATAAAACCGATGCTGCTACACCCACAACCACCAGCACCACCATCAACACCATCACCACTAAGGGATGAAGTAATCAGATACACATACTGGAGATACATAACACTACTTCTACTTGACAATGAAAAAGAAGAAGAAGCAAAAATAAGACGGAAGAACTGATGATGTAACTGACTTCGCCATGTCCATCATCACGACCACCACCACCACCACCACCCACCAGCAGCAGCAGCAGCACCACCACCACCACCACTGAAAGACGAAGATAGACAATGACGCAACTGAAAAGAACCGTCTTTCCATGATATTAAAACCCTGATTGACAATACGATACGTATTATTACCGCATTTGAACACTTATTAAACACACGGATAACGATACATTCTAAACAAAATAATTAAACTACATGTACAAGTCTAGATAACTCCATCACTACCTTTATTCGCATTTATATCTTTTGAAATTAAACAGAAAATTTATACTACAACATTATGAGGACAGATTCCATTTCTTTTTCTTTCTCTTAATCTCCTTTTTCCTATTTCCCCTTTTCCTCGTTCTGTTCCTGGTTTTCCATTATTACCATACAGCGGACGAGGAATGCATTACATCACGTAGGCAGGATATTTCCAGGGTAGGGTCAGGTTGGGAAGGGCGGAGAGCAAGTATCAAAGGGCCAAGGTTAACAGTCTTCGGGAACGTGAGTCGAGATGGGGCCGTATGGGAGCCTTCATTGATATAAATACATTGGTATTATTTATCTTGTTGCTGAGTCGAGTGTGTTGCGCCCGAGGATACCCAGACAGGACACAGGTGCAAGATAGCAAAGTGCAGGGATATCTATTACACACACACACACACACTTATCACTCCCCAGCAACACTTATTTAGGTATAAAAAAAGGTAAGAAAAACTTTTCATTAGTAGGTATAAAAATCGTCTCAATCTTTTAATACAGGTCTTCAGATTGCCACCTGAGCTATCGCTTGCGCGCGCACACACACACACACACACACACACACACACACACACACACACACACACACACACACACACACACACACACACACACACACACACACACACAAACACACACATTATTGCAAAAAACATTAATATTTAAGTTGAGCTGCTAGTAAGATTCGTGTGAAAAAGAAGTAGAACAATAAAAAATATGAAGAATATAATTAAAAAGATAAGGCGAAGCAAAATATTAGACAATGTGGCAATGATTTATTTTGTCAACATTTCACCACCACGTGTTTTGCTACCGAGACTGGACTTCACTGTTAAAGAAAAATTCTCTCTCTCTCTCTCTCTCTCTCTCTCTCTCTCTCTCTCTCTCTCTCTCTCTCTCTCTCTCTCTCTCTCTCGTAATGATGAGTTTAGTTTCCTTTCTCTTTTTTTTTAACTTCCTCCTCTTTCTGTTTCTTTATTTTTCGTTATTCTCAAGTTCCTGGTTTTCCATTATTCTTAAAAATGTTCTCTCTCTCTCTCTCTCTCTCTCTCTCTCTCTCTCTCTCTCTCTCTCTCTCTCTCTCTCTCTCTCTCTCTCTCTCTCTCTCTCTCTCTCTCTCTCATATAAACATCACAGCCTGTTATCGGTACAATCTCCACTACCCACTTCAACACTCTTTTTTACGTCTCCCTTCCTCTCTCCTCTCCTTGCCTATCAATCTATGCCACGACCTTGGACATGAACTGGCAACGCCCTTTTTTTAAACAGAACTTAAGGTTGGTTTTCTACTTATACACCTACCTTTTGTGATCTTTAGTAGTGCTAGTGGTGTCGTGTTATTATTATTTTTATTATTTTTATTATTATTGTAAGATGGTGTTATCTGATGTTTGGAGATAAGGTGGTTACGTAAGTGCATGTTGCCTGTGTGTGTGTGTGACTATGTGTGTGAGTGTGAGTGGGTGGGTGAGTGGGTGTGCGTCAGTGTATGTGTGTGTATCGTGTGGTTCAACCCTCTCATTCTCTATCAGTGGTGATAACAGAGCCACAAAGACGAAGAATCCAGCAGACGTGGACGGACGGACACACACACACACACACACACACACACACACACACACTCACACACACACACACACACACACACACACACACACACACACGAGGGCAGGATATCCCACACATTGCTAACATACTGCATAATTTTATTTTCTTTCTTCTTCATTTATTTATCTCCTTTCCTCTTCCTACTCCTTCTCTACTTCTTCTGTTACTACTACTACTACTACTACTACTACTACTACTACTACTACTACTACTACTACTATTATTACTACTACTATTACTACTACAACTACTACTACTACTACTACAACACTTTCTAAGCGTACTGTGACTACTGATAATACTACGGTGATAACTCTCTCTCTCTCTCTCTCTCTCTCTCTCTCTCTCTCTCTCTCTCTCTCTCTCTCTCTCTCTCTCTCTCTCTCTCAGACACTCACTTCTCAAGTTTTACCTGTACAAGTAGGTGATAATTGTATGTTTACCTGTTTGCTTAAGAGTTATCGAGAGAGAGAGAGAGAGAGAGAGAGAGAGAGAGAGAGAGAGAGAGAGAGAGAGAGAGAGAGAGAGAGAGAGAGAGAGAGAGTCGGTGGCGTAGGTTGGATTTCCGGTCAGTGATTCATCTTGACACGTGTGTGTGTGTGTGTGTGTGTGTGTGTGTGTGTGTGTGTGTGTGTGTGTGTGTATGTGTGTGTGTGTGACTCGTTTAACAATTGCAAGTGATCCTTTCGTTGAAATTCACACACACACACACACACACACACACACACACACACACACACACACACACACACAGACACTTTCCCTCCTCTCTCTCTCTCTCTCTCTCTCTCTCTCTCTCTCTCTCTCTCTCTCTCTCTCTCTCTCTCTCTCTCTCTCTCTCTCTCTCTCTCTCTCTCTCTCTCCCCTTATCACTTACTTATCACGGGAGCTTATTACTGAAATAACAGCCACAGACACTAAGACAGATTAAGAGTAAGGACAGGAGGAGGGAGGGAGGGAGGGAGGGAAGGAGGGAGGGAGGGAGGATGGGAGAGTAGGAGGGAGGGAGTCGATTAACTAACTGATAGGGGCGGTCAGTGAAGTGTCTGGCGCCGCAACACCGAGGTCATATGGTGCTTAAAAAAAAATAAAGGTGGAGATTCTAATACCGTATGAAAGAGACAAAAATTACATGTTGGAAATGCGATCACTGTGCAATTACGAGTGTCAGGCCCATAACATCGTAGGAATAAAAGTTGGAATTAGTAAAATTATGATGAAAACTGCGTCAAGGCCATGCTGTAGAAATGAGGGTTACAAATCTAATACATCAGAATTTAAAGAAAAGGAAAAGGGAAATGGAGCAGGAAGGTAAAAAGAAATCAAATCACATAGCGCTATACAAAAAACAAGATTAAAATAAATTAGGTAAAAAAAAAATGAAGAAATAAACAGGATTAACACTTGAGAAATATAAACCTGCTAAAAATCTTGCAAGACCAATTACAACTTAAAATTAACTTAATCACTGAAGGTATGCCAGAGCGATTAAAGGTTACGGCGCTACAACTCTGCTTTTAACGGGAAGTAGCGAAGGTTATTGGGATTTTAAGAGGTGTTTGTATGGTTCTATTGGTGGTTTATCAAGAATTCCGCGTGCCACTTAAATATAATCATAGAAGGTAAGCCAGTGCGAAGGTTATTGGGACTTTTAGAGGTGTTTGTATGGTTCAGTTGGTGGTTTATCAAGAATTCTGCGCGCCACCAATGAGAACCTAATTAGTCATCCCTGTGTCCTTTAAAATTATCCCAATGAGTGAGAGTAAGAGCATAAAGAATACGAGCCTAGAGGTAATGCTGTATGGAATAACGTGTACTTCTAGCATCAGAGAGAAAGAGACGGTTCAAGAATAGGAGCGTAGTAGAGGTAATGCTGTATGGAATAACGTGTATTTCTAGCACCAAAGAGACAGTGTTTAAGTATACGGGCGTAGATGTAATGCTGTATGGAATAACGTGTATTTCTAACATCAGAGAGACAGTGTTTAAGTACGAGTATACGGGTCTACATGTACTGGTGCATCTTATGAAGTGTATTTTTTTTTATCGCCAGAAAGAGACAGAGGGTTTAAGAACACGAGCCTGATATACGTAATGCTGCATGGAATAACGTGTATTTCTAGCATCAGAATGTATACGGGCCGACATGTAATGGTATATCTTGTGAAGTGCATTTTTTTTCCGTCGCCAGAAAGAGACAGAGGGTTTAAGAACACGGGCTTAATAGATGTAATGCTGCATGGAATAACGTGTATTTCTCGTGTCAGAAAGAGATGGAGGGTTCAAAAATACGTGCCTATTAGATATACTGGATGAGGTGCATTTCCTCCGTCATCAAAGGAAGGCTTAAAATTTCCGTACACTCCCCAACACAACTTCAGATCTCGCTGAGGTTCCTATAACCTTCTCAATGTGCTACTCAATCTTTTCTATAATCTTCTACAATTTTTAAAGGACATTTTTTTGTGCTGCAGTCCCTTAAAAATGTACACTTTTATAGTTTAGCAAAGATTAAATTAACAACGTATTCTTGCTTTCTTTCTTTCCATAGAAACAACTTATTATTGTGATTTCAATGTTACAAAACTCGAACTGAGGTACCCGACCAGCAATAGCCGCACAGATATGGGACCCAAGCAAGCAGTGATGATAAGATTGTGCCGCGTGGGATAAAAACATGTGAGAGACGCGCGTGATTGGGTGGGAAGAAAGGGAAAATAAGGTGAGAATAGAGACAATTAAGCAAGATACGTGAATTACGAGAGAGTATAAGAACATAAGAACACAAGAAGATAAGGGAATCTGCAAGAAGCCATCAGGCCTACACTTGGTAGTCTTTGTATGAAACATGTCATTTCCACTTATCATACTCATCCACAAATTTATCTAATCATCTTTTAAACCTCTTAATGACTCAGCACTAACAACCTGATTACTTAGTCTAAATCATTCATCTATCACTCTGAGAACCAATTCCTCACTATATATATATTATTTCAAATCTAACTTTTTTTTAAATCTTGAACCAATTATTTCTTATCCAGATTACTGATCCTGAGAAATTTGCTTACGTCACCCTTGATGTATACCCTATATGAAGACTTCTATCAGGTCCCTTCTTAACCTACACCTCTCTAAGGGAAGGAAAAAGAAGAGAGGGCAGAGACAGAGAAGGGAGGACAAGTCAGAGGGAGAGAGAGCGAGACAGGTTTCTTAAGGGAAGGAAAGTGGGGAAGAACAGAGGAGAGTCTGGAGGTGGGAAGGGTGTGGGAAGTCAGGAGAGAAGGGAGATAATGACTGGGAGCGAGACAGGTGTGTTGGGGCCGGGAGGGGAGGGACAGGGAGGAGAGATGCGGAGGAGATGAGGGAAGGAATGGGAGGAATAGATGCGTAGTGCTTGCTTGGCGGGTTCACTGCTTGAATATTGCAACTCATGACTTCTCATCACTTCTGGCAAAGAGTGAAAATACGTATTACTTAATCTCTCTCTCTCTCTCTCTCTCTCTCTCTCTCTCTCTCTCTCTCTCTCTCTCTCTCTCTCTCTCTCTCTCCCTTGCAGTCATGGTGATCATAGGAACAAGCTCAGGAAATTAGAAGAAAATAGAGAACGAGGCGGAGAAAAGTTGAGTCATACGGAGAGGAGGAGGAGGAGGAGGAGGAGTAAGAGGAAGAGAGAAAGGAAGAAGAAGAAGAGGGCAGGACTCATCATTACTAGCATTTTGATATTTCCAGAGAGAGAGAGAGAGAGAGAGAGAGAGAGAGAGAGAGAGAGAGAGAGAGAGAGAGAGAGAGAGAGAGAGAGAGAGAGAGAGAGAGAGAGAGAGAGAGAGAGAGAGAGAGAGAGTTGAAAGTATAATATGAGGTGGGATTTTTGTTGTGTTGAAATCCAGGGCAGTGAACGGCTATAGAAAGAAAAGCCATACTGACGGTGCAACACTCTTTAATTCTGGACGTGCCTCTTGCTTGACTATTCCAATGTGTGCGCTTCTGTTCAGTATGACTATAGTAAAATAGGAAAATGACATGTGACATGCTGAAATCAAGGATGTGAACGAAATTTATAGTATTATTATTATTATTATTAGTAGTAGTAGTAGTAGTAGTAGTAGTAGTAGTAGTAGTAGTAGTAGTAGTAGAAGTTATATTTTGGACTTGCTTTAAATTGTCCTCTTGAATTTCGCACCTTTATTGAACCTTTATTGTTGTTGTTGTTCTCTCTCTCTCTCTCTCTCTCTCTCTCTCTCTCTCTCTCTCTCTCTCTCTCTCTCTCACGAGTATTGGTTGCCCTTGGCCAAAACCCCTCTTACACACACACACACACACACACACACACACACGCGCGCGCACATACATACACATACACACACACACACATACATACACATACACACACACACACACACACACACACACACACACACACACACACACACACACACACACACACACACACACACACACACACACACACACACACCACATCGAACTACCATTGCCAACGCTACTATTACCAACAACAACAACAACAACAACAACAACAATAACAACAACAACTGCAACGCTCGCATAGTTGCAGAGTCATCATGAGAATTCTTGTGTTCGAAGGAAAAAGAGAAATTTGAGGTCACGGGTCACAGGAGGACTGGTGGGTGTGACCGTCTCTGTGTGTGTGTGTGTGTGTGTGTGTGTGTGTGTGTGTGTGTGTGTGTGTGTGTGTGTGTGTGTGTGTGTGTGTGTGTGTGTGTGTGTGTGTGTGTGTGTGTGTGTGTGTGTGTGTGTGTGTGTGTGTGTGTGTGTGTGTGTGTGTGTGTGTTAGCGTGCCTTGTATCAATTACGTTGCCTTTTACGAATGATCAACAATGAAAATAAATAAAAACCTAACATGTATTACAACTTTTTAAATCTCTATCTAGACCAACAGATTTGTTTTGTTTTCATTCAACCACTAATAATAATTATAATACGATAATAAAACTAGTATAACTGTCCTCTCTCTCTCTCTCTCTCTCTCTCTCTCTCTCTCTCTCTCTCTCTCTCTCTCTCTCTCTCTCTCTCTCTCTCTCTCTCTCTCTCTCTCTCTCTCTAATGAAACAACCTTCGTAAATGGAATTTCCGCTCTACCTTCTGTAAGCAGCAGCAGCAGCAGCAGGAACAAGAGGAGACGCAGCAGGAGGGAGGTCACGGTCATAGGTGTTCTTTACCCTTTGCTCACTCAGCTCCCACGGTCACTCGACTTATGAAGAGCAGCGTTTTCTATTACCTTGATCGCCCATTGTCATTCCTGCCTCTGTTATGCGCGCTATAATCATCAGGGGTATTTTGGTTAAGTTTCCACAGCGACTCGGGAGAAATATAAGAACGTTAGATTAACAGTTACTCGAGAGAAATATAAGAACGTTAGGTTAAAAGTTATTATGTGTTTGTTAACTTTGGGGATACACTTCAATGTTTGCTGTTTGGATGATACGTGTGTGTCAGTTAGCTTACTTGATGAGAGAGAGAGAGAGAGAGAGAGAGAGAGAGAGAGAGAGAGAGAGAGAGAGAGAGAGAGAGAGAGAGACGTCTTTGCAAACCTCAAATTCTTCATCGTATTTTTCTATACCATCGTAATTTTCACTCGACAAACAAGAAGAAAAATTATGAAGCAAACTCTGCCTCTTCTCATCGCGTACCTGCACACTTTGGCTCCTAAATTCTACGTCAAGATGAGTAAACATCAGTAGATTATTTTTTATCTCATAATTTTCGTTCATATCTTAACAAACGTACGATCTATACGTGTGTCTCCTTCTTGTCGTTGTGTCTATTCCTGGCTTGTTAGTTTTTTTATCACATTCCATACATAAAGACAGCATTAGTCTCCCTTATGTCAAGTTTGCTTTCACGATCAGTAATGTTTATTTTAGCCCTGTTCTGCCTATATCATTATGAGCGGTATATATGACTGCCTATCTCACTACCTGCCTTTCACAAAACCGAGGTCGAAGCTGGGATAAAACCATCACCATTTGGTACTTAATGGTGGATAAGTCTTGCCTCTAACTCTGGCTGCTTTAAATTTTCCAAGATTCTTATGTTCTTAAATGCAATAAATGTTGCTTTTAAACAAAATTACTGGTTACAGCCACTTATTAAAACACTATGAATGCAAGTCACACGTCATATACTTTTACCATGGCCGTAGATTTATTTTATTTTAATCATTCTAAATCGCCTTAATTTAAACTTTTAAGAGTATATAAGATTAATAAAAAGTGCTGCAGTAGTTAGCCATTCGCAAAATACCGACTATATCAGATGTTATCAGTAAAAGAAGTAAGAGAAAAAAATCAAGCGCTGGAACGGTTTTGTGTTCTGCGTTATGTACTTATTTCCTTCCTGCTCCAAAACTGCACGGTTTGTGTGCGCAGTAATCTCTGTTATTGAGTTTGAATGCCCTCTTCGCAGCACTGCAGTATACTGTTGTCTAGTGTATACCTTACATAAGAACATAAGAACATAAGAAATAAGGGAAGCTGCAAGAAGCGACCAGTCTTACACGTGGCAGTCCCTGTATGAAATATACCTACCTATTTACACCTATCATTTCCATCCATAAACCCGTCTAATCTTCTCTTAAAGCTCTCTAATGTCTTGGCACTAACAACATGATTACTGAGTCCGTTCCACTCATCTACCACTCTATTTGAGAACCAATTTCTTCCTATCTCTTTCTTAAACCTAAATTTTTCAAGCTTGAATCCGTTATTTCTTGTTCAATTTGGTTGCTGATCCTAAGAATTTTGCTTACATCCCCCTTGTTATAAGCTTACTTTCTTCCTTTCTTTCGTCCATCTATACTTTTCTATCACTTATCCTTACATTTAATTCCCATTTCGCTTGGACAAAATCAGCACACATTTTTTTTTTTTTTTTTTGTCATCTGTAGCAAATTTCCGGTCACTGTTCTTTCACAGAGCAATGACCTTCTTCCCATCTGATATTCTTGCCCAATCTGAACAAGAAAAGCAAACAACAATATCATTCTTCAGTCTAATGAACATGTCAGCTTTATTTCTCCCCCATCTCTAACAAACTCTCAACATCCTTTCCTTCACAAAACAAGAACCTTGTCTTTCGCACCCTTTCATTTTGTCTGGAGAAAAAGAAAACAAGAAACTTTTTTTTATCTTTCCTGTCATGTCTAGCAAACCTTCCATCACCTTCCTCCCATCGAACACAAACCTTTCCTTTACACTTCATTTCTCTTCACTCCGGACAAAGGGACCAGACCACAAGAAGCTTCCTGTCTTTCTTTTCCTGAGTAAGCCAACCACGCTGTCTTTCCACGATGACTTCCCACGTTTCTAGCAGCAGGACAACCACAACCACACCATTCCCACCTAGGCAGGGCGCTCAACATCCGCCGCCGTGCCCTACTCATTAAGGACACGTTCACATCCTTTCCGCCGGTACTGAATAATGATTTTTCCTCGAAGTACTTAGTTTGATTACTTGGTGACAAAACATTTCTTACTTGATTATAATGAAGGAAATTTAAAGCATCCGTGAGAATTTTAAGCATGTGGGCGTAGAGAGAGAGAGAGAGAGAGAGAGAGAGAGAGAGAGAGAGAGAGAGAGAGAGAGAGAGAGAGAGAGAGAGAGAGAGAGAGAGAGAGAGAGAGAGAGAGAGAGCAATAACAGTTGGAAGACCACGCATTAAAAAGAAAAAAAAAGAAATAAATAAACAAATAAAAAAAAGAGACAACTGAATCCGGGTACACCAAAACACGAAGCGAGACAATGAATGAACGAAAAAAAAAAAAACTTCACAAGGATTCACTCAAGGAAAAAAAAAAAACATGAAAAAAAGCAACAAATCACTAATCACTGTAGCCAACACAAATACACTAATACTCTACCTAACCTAACCTAACAAAGCTTAACTCTCCCACAACGGGAAATAGCAGGCAATGGGTGAGGTTTTTGGCGCATCAATAAGAAACTACGTTGTGTTTTTCTTTCCCAAGGTCAAGGCGGGACAGACGGAGCTGCTAATACCGAAGAACATACCGCTTGTATCCGCTTTGGCGCTCCTTA
>NC_087185.1:16681663-16699163 GCF_035594125.1 Scylla paramamosain
GTGCTATTTCCCTTATTACTCGTAAGTTCCCTAAATTCCCCACACCTGAAGGCACAATGAGACAAGAACATAATGGAGGCTGCAAAAAGCCAGTAGGCCTTAACATGGCAGTCACTGTATATACCATACGTACATGCACACATACCAATCATTGTCAATAAATGTATCAAGTGTTTTAGAGCTCACTGTTGGCACTACATTTGATTACCGAGCTTGCCAGTAATTTACCAATAATCTACCAGTAATCTACCAGTGATCTACCAATATTTGATCACTAATTCCTCCCCATCTTTTGACATCTTAACTTCAAGCTCTTTCCAGATTACTAACGCTTATCTGCATCTCCCTTGCTATATTCCTTGCGTCATTTAAACACCCTTATCATATCCCCTCTTCATTCACACCTGTGTTACCCATGTTTACCTTTATACAAGTACACCACAAACATAAAAACACAATTATCCACTTATCTGTCCACCTTTCATCTTTATCAACAAATTTATCTAATCTTCTTTTAAAAGCTCCTTGTTGACTGCACTTGATTATTGAGTCTATTCTAGTAATCTCTGTTTAATTTCTAAGTCTCCGTAACCTTATAGAGACTGAATATATTACTTATCCTATCGTAAGCCTGTGTTTAAAAGTGTTTGGGAGTGTATCTTAAGGCCACAGGGACAGCCAGTTGGGTTTCCGTGCGTATTTTCCTCACTGATGGAGTAGAAGCTTCACTCACTGCAATCATGGAAATATCTCTGAAAAAAAAACCCAGTAACTTTCTCTAAAAACCCGTTAAAAGTAATCAAAGAGGACTTAAGTAAATGTGAGAATGCGATGCCTGCAATCTTTTTTTCTATTTATTTATTTATTTTTTATTTTTTTTATGACTTTCTGTCGCCTGTGTGCCACCATCTACCTCCCTTCATTAGCAAACTCAAGCAGGTGATATCCTCGGGCACTGACCTTGCAACGACACGCCTCAATGCCTTCTTTTTTTTTTTTATCTCCCTCTTTCTCTGGCTCAAGTGCATTTGTGCGTGCGTGTGTGCGTGTATTACTCTCACTTTTATTAATTTTCACCTGTTGGGTTTCTTATCATGCTTCACTTTGTGTCTCGGTCTGTCTGTCTGTCTGTCTGTCTGTGTTTGTCTGTCTGTGCTTGTCTGTCAATCTGTTTTCTCTCTCTCTCTCTCTCTCTCTCTCTCTCTCTCTCTCTCTCTCTCTCTCTCTCTCTCTCTCTCTCTCTACTACAACAACTACTACTACTATTACTACTGCTACTACTACTGCTACTACTGTTACTACTACTACTACTACTACTACTACTACTATTACTACTACTACTACTTTTTTATGTAGAAGGGACACCAGCAAAGGACAACAAAATTAGAAGGAAATGAAAGGCCCAGTGAGGTGCCAGTCCCCAAACAGAGACAGGAACGATCGTCAGAAATTAGAATATAAATGTCTTGAAACTACTACTACTACTACTACTACTACTACTACTACTACTACTACTGCAGTGCCCATGTGTTTCCATAGACAGTAGGGCGTTGAGTTAGTTAGCGTGAAGACCTCCCGCAATATTACCATCTATCTAACCTAACCTCGGGAGCCTTCTGTTTCAAATTCACCATTACTTTCAATACCAAGGCTTCTATCACATCCAATGGAAACTCCGAGGAAAGAGACAAGAGCCTTTTATTTTCCACAGCACAACACACAACACGGCCACTGTCTGTCACTGGATGAGAAATGCTTAGTCACATAGCCTGCATTACCATAACCACGCTTATAATGACAGGTCTACTAACCACGGAGGAGGAGGAGGATGAGGAGAAGGAGGAGGAGGAGGAGGAGGAGGAGGAGGAGGAGGAGGAGGAGGAGGAGGAGGAGAAGGAGGAAGAGGAGGAGAAGGAGGAGGAGGCATTTCCAAAGCGCAACCGGAACCTTTGACACTCCTTAGAAACGACGGAGGAGAAGGAGGAGGAGGAGGAGGAGGAGGAGGAGGAGGAGGAGGAGGAGGAGGAGGAGGAGGAGGAGGAGGAGGAGGAGGAGGAGGAGGTGGTGGCGAGACGACGAACTCAGCATTACTTTCAATAAACAGCATCAGAGAGAGAGAGAGAGAGAGAGAGAGAGAGAGAGAGAGAGAGAGAGAGAGAGAGAGAGAGAGAGAGAGAGAGAGAGAGAGAGAGAGAGAGAGAGAGAGAGAGAGAGATTGCGATGGAAAAAAAGTGGCTTATTAAGAGGCAAAAATTTTCCTTCCGGTAGGGTTTGCCCAAATAACTGCAGGGAGAGAAAGTGTGGGCAAGGTCGTGTGTGTGTGTGTGTGTGTGTGTGTGTGTGTGTGTGTGTGTGTGTGTGTGTGTGTGTGTGTGTGTGTGTGTGTGTGTGTGTGTGTGTGTGTGTGTGTGTGTGTGTGTGTGTTTTGTCTGTCTCTTCATACCATCATCATCATTTTTACTACTACTACTACTACTACTACTACTACTACTACTTCCTCTGTTAGCGTTTCTCATTTTCATATGGGGTCGCATTTTTTACTGTTACTATTACTGCCAATAATAATAATAATAATAATAATAATAATAATAATAATAATAATAATAATAATAATAATAATAATGATACACACCAATCTCTGACACCAGTTTTTCCACACACACACACACACACACACACACACACACACACACACACACACACACACACGAACGCGCGGCCACGATAAAAAAAAAAAACTTTCAGTATCAAAACCAAATGGACGTATGAATGGAATAAAGTCATCAAAGGAAGTAAGAAGTTAGTAAATGGTGAAAAAATGGAAGGAAAGATAATTGGGAGCAAAAGAAAAGGTTAATTCATCATTCTGAGAAGGAGAGAGAGAGAGAGAGAGAGAGAGAGAGAGAGAGAGAGAGAGAGAGAGAGAGAGAGAGAGATTAAAACCCGTCGTGTTTCTTCCACAGCGTCCAGTCAGCTGCGAGCGAGCGAGTGCCGCAGACCCATCCTCTGAAACACGGGGCACACAAACACACACACACACAGACACACGCGCTCACCCGCACTCAGCCGCCACGCTCACAATGTGTACCTGACCGAGCCTTAGCAACACACGAAGGTACAGGGGGACAAGTAACTCAAGAACTGTAATCCTCTCAGGTCACCTCATCGAAGGGACTCAAGTCAAAGCCGTCACGAGGACTTAGTAGCGGTCACCATGGATAAGAATCTGCCGTGGGTCACCAAAGTCAGCTATGGAGTGGGTCACGTGTTTAATGACCTCTGCGCCTCCATGTGGTTCACCTACTTGCTTGTCTTCTACCAAAATGTGAGTAGTGTGTGTGTGTGTGTGTGTGTGTGTGTGTGTGTGTGTGTGTGTGTGTGTGTGTGTGTGTGTGTGTGTGTGTGTGTGTGTGTGTGTGTGTGTGTGTGTGTGTGTGTTCTCTTCTGGAACGTAAGTGGTTTTTCGAGTTTTTTTCTCTCTCTCTTTGCCTTATGCCTTTGTTTGCATGTGTGAGTTTTCTGTGTGTGTGTGTGTGTGTGTGTGTGTGTGTGTGTGTGTGTGTGTGTGTGTGTGTGTGTGTGTGTGTGTGTGTGTGTGAGAGAGAGAGAGAGAGAGAGAGAGAGAGAGAGAGAGAGAGAGAGAGAGAGAGAGAGAGAGAGAGAGAGAGAGAGAGAGAGAGAGAGAGAGAGAGAGAGAGAGAGACCTCAACAAATCTTTAACAACTACATTCCTTTCATTGAACTCAAATAATTTCTCCAAACACGGTGTCTTCTAACCATCGCCCATTAACAACAGCACTCTTTCCTACACACACATACACGCACGCACGCACTACACTTCCTTGAATTAATTACTGCTGACAATTCAATGGTGATGCTTTCTAACGTAGCCTCTTTTAGCCTTAAGGTGACGCGGGGGGCGGGGGGGGCCTCACTGATCTGGTGAATTAAATGCTGTGTCCTTGCCAGTGTACAGCAACCTTGCCTCACTGACACACTCTCCTGAGGTCAGCTGCTGGGAGGAGGTAGTCTTCTGCTATACTTCCTATTATCATTATTATTATTCTTGTTGTCGTTGGTAGAGGTGTTGTTGTTATTATTACTAATACAACAACAATAACAGCCAAAATATTAATAACTATTACTACGACTACTACTATTGCTACTATGGCTGTTGTTACTAGTACTAATATTAAAACTATATACTATCATAACAACAACAACAACTACTATTACTACTTTTACCACAAGTACTATTACAACAACAAAAAGACAAGAAAAAATACTATTACAACAACAACAACAGCAACAACAACAATAACTATTACACCACCACCACCACCAACACAACCATACCCTCATCACGACCCCCAATCAACAGGTTCTTCAGTTTGACAACACCCTGGCGGGGCTCATCCTCCTTGTGGGCCAAGTAGCAGACGGGATCAGCACGCCGATAGTGGGAATCTTCTCAGACAAGGAGAACAAAATACCCATCTGCGCCCGATACGGAAGGCGGAAAACTTGGCATCTTATGGGTACGTACGGGGAGGAGGAGGAAGAGGAGGATGTGGTGGTGGTGATAGTGGTGGTGGTGGTGGTGGTGAAAGGATTAAAATGTAAACGTGAAAACAAAGCAAGTGTGTTTTATGTTGGTGTTCGAGAAGGAAAAGAACGAAGGAAAGGAAGGAAGAAAATAAATATATTTGTTGTCCTTGCTGAAAAAGGGAAGGAGGGAAGGAAGGAAGAAAATAAAGTAAATATGATTGTTTTTGTTGCTGGAAAAGGGAAGAAGGAAAGGAAAGAGGAAAATGAAGTAAACATATTTGCTGCTGTTGTTGGAAAAGAAAAGAGGAAGGAAGGAAGGAAGGAAGGAAGGAAGGAAGGAAGGAAGGAAATAAATAAATAAATATGTTTGTTGTTGCTGTTGTTGTTAAAGGAAAGGAGAGACGGAAGGAAGAAAATGAAGTAAATATGCTTGTTGTTACTGGAAAACGAAGACCGAAAAGAAAGGAAGGAAAACTAGAAAGACGAAAACACGTGATGAGATGAGGAACACAAAGCAAATGTCATTTTTGCTATTGAAGGAAGAGAAGAAATGCAAGGAAAGCTTCAAAGACGAACACTTGTGATAAAATGAGGAACAAATTTTAAGAGAACATACATAATTAAGATCCGTCTACACTTCCCCTAAGAAACACATCCTCACAAGGCGCAGTGGCTCCCAAGAAACAAGTGTTAGTTAAACGGTCATGACTTTAACCCGGCCTCTCCCACACATTCCGCGCACCAGAACCCCGTATTCACAAACAGAAGTCCCGTATTCACAAACACTTTGCTCTCTCACCGCGACTATTTTCAAAGACTACAGAGATGATTAGCCAGGTTCTCAAGAGTGTTTCTCCTGTTAACAATGTAGAAATATTGTTAATCTGTCACTAGAACCATGAAAATACCCTTGAAAACTGCGTAACTTCAACTATAACCTTATAAATTCAGTGATGTGACATAGAAGTGTGAATATGAAGTATGAATATGGTTTTATTTCATATCTAAAACTGCCCAGGGTGACGTGACTATAATTTATAACTTATTTGTACGAGACTCCGAGCTGCCGCATTGTTCCCAGCATGCTCAGGACACTAGCAAACAGTCCCCAGTATTGTCTGTGTTGCTACATTGCTTGTGACACGTTTGTTTACGCGAGGAGGAGAGGAGTGTTTCAGGGCAAGTGCAGCCGCGCCTGTAGAGGGAGGGAAAAGATAGGACACGACATTTAACCTTCATCAGAGAGAGAGAGAGAGAGAGAGAGAGAGAGAGAGAGAGAGAGAGAGAGAGAGAGAGAGAGAGAGAGAGAGAGAGAGAGAGAGAGAGAGTATACAGGCTAGATGCAAACCAAATAATTCGATAACAACAACAACAACAACAACAACAACAACAACAACAACAACAACAACAACAGCAGCAGCAGCATCACCACCACGAACAACAATGACGATCAACAATGCACAACAAAAAAAAATAATGATGAAAACACAGCATACACTTACTGCAATAGCTTTCTTCACCACGGCCACCACTAACGCAGTATGTCTGGTCCAATGCAGGCACGGTGTTGTGTTTCTTCGCCTTCCCCTTCATCTTCAACGTGTGCCTGGGCTGCGAGGAGGTGGACGACTGGGCGAAGTTCGGCTATTACTTCATCTTCGTGGTCATCTTCCAGTTCGGGTGGGCGTGTGTTCAGATCTCCCACCTGGCGCTCATTCCTGACCTCACCACGCGGAAGTGTCAAAGGACGGAGCTTAATTCCATCAGGTACTGCCATTTGACTTAGCATTTAACTTTAATATTAGTGTTTTTATTTATTTTATTTTGCCATTTTTGTGCCTTTGCCGTCCTTCTTCATGCATGATATATTATAATAATGAATCGTTTTTTTCGTGTGTATGTGATTTCAATTTGCATTGTTTCTGTTTCCCGTGTTACCAACTCAGTCGCAGTAAGTTTGTCATCTGAGGACACGAGAACAAAGTAACACCGCCACTGAGTGATGCGCTCACTCGACGACTGTTGTATGATCCTGTACTTAACAATCAACAAATTATATTTGTTGATATACAATATTATTTAGAGCACGTTTCAAAATATAGGAGTATGTAAAGCAATCTGCGGGTGAAAGTATCAGTGGCAGTATTGACAAGCTCGCGTATTCTCAGGTGGTTAAGTCACTGTGACAGTTGATGGCAGCATGTGGACAGCCGCACGCACCGATGCTGAAAACACTTATTTAGAAACAAAAGTAATCGACTGCATTGATCACAGAAGTGTAATGTTCAAGCAACACAGCCACAGCTCAGGATCGCCGCGCCAGACACGTGCTGTTTTTTAAATGCATTATATATATATATATATATATATATATATATATATATATATATATATATATATATATATATATATATATATATATATATATATATATATATATATTGACATTGTAATTTCGCGAATTTCATAGATTTTCAAGCAAGTTATGAAGCGTTCCATGGTAAATGATGTTGGATTTATCCACAAACTGGATCTCACTGCCGTGTAAACGTGGGTTACTTGCATATCACCACGTAGTCTGCCAGTCAATGTTGGTAAAGATTAAACAAGACACAGAACAGGATATACCTAACATATTAGCGTTTTCAAGGGTGCTCTCATAATTCATGATTATAGTAATAGTTTAACAAAGATTCTACATTATCAACCGATTAATCAACTTTGTGGTCTTAGAAAATAATCCTTGTGAGAGAGAGAGAGAGAGAGAGAGAGAGAGAGAGAGAGAGAGAGAGAGAGAGAGAGAGAGAGAGAGAGAGAGAGCAAAGCGTTCAGAAATACGGAGCCTTCCCTTGTCTCTCCCACAGGTACGCCTTCACAGTGCTGGCCAACCTGAGTGTCTTCACCATCACCTTCTTCTCCCTCAACACCGGCAAGGCGGGGTCGGAGCAAATCATTGGCGGGGACTCTTACGGCAATGACACGTGGAATGACACCTCCACAGTCTTCACCACCGACCCTTACTACACGTCCACGGGCAAACCCAGCACCACTAATCACATTGGCCCTGAAGACGCCACCAGCTTCAGGGTGAGAGAGAGAGAGAGAGAGAGAGAGAGAGAGAGAGAGAGAGAGAGAGAGAGAGAGAGAGAGAGAGAGAGAGAGAGAGAGAGAATCAGTGCACGTGAGAAAAGAAACGGAGATAACAAATGATAAGAAAGCGTGCGTAGATATAATTAAGTAAACAAGTATAAGAGGAAAGAGAAGGAGATATAAGGAAAGAAACACCAAATGATAACAAAAATATAGATAGAGTGAGAATGAAAGTGAGTGAGAGAGAGAGAGAGAGAGAGAGAGAGAGAACCACATACCCAGACGCACAGTAATCCACCATACTTAACCGATCCTGTCTTTGCTCCTCCCTCATCAGAACATTGCCCTCATCTGCTGCGGTATCGGGGTGGTGTTCTCCCTCATCTTCCACATCGGGGTGAAGGAGCCGCCCTTCATCCCCCACAAGAAGCGGTGCGAGTTGCCACCATCCTGCGGGGGCGAGAAGAAGGAGGCGTCGCCCGCTAAGATGAGGAAAATTGATTGGTTTAAAGAGCTTCCCTTCTACCAGATTGCTGTCTTGTACATGGCCACTCGTCTCTACGTGAATCTGTACCAGGTGAGAGAGAGAGAGAGAGAGAGAGAGAGAGAGAGAGAGAGAGAGAGAGAGAGAGAGAGAGAGAGAGAGAGAGAGAGAGAGAGCGCATTCAGAAACTCTTTGCTCTCTCAACACGACTATTTTCAAAGCCCACAGAGATGATAAGCCGGTTTCTCAATTGTTTCTTGTGTTAATAATATAGAAATGTTATTAATCGGTCATTAGCGCAGTAAAAACAGTCTTTAAACTCCATGTAACTTCAACTAGAGCCTCTTGAGTGTCGTGGTGTGGCGTAGAAGTGTTTCGGAATACGGTGCAGAGAGAGAGAGAGAGAGAGAGAGAGAGAGAGAGAGAGAGAGAGAGAGAGAGAGAGCAATGTCCACTACGCAGTTATGGAATCCTTGACCGTAAGAGAAAGAAAACGAAACAGCAACGCAGTACTAAAATAATCCGTAGAAACGTCGACTTTTTTCAACGTCTATTTATCACCTGTCCCCTTCCTTATCATTCACTCTTAAAACTTACAATACGAGTTTTAACCTTTGGACTAGAGAGAGAGAGAGAGAGAGAGAGAGAGAGAGAGAGAGAGAGAGAGAGAGAGAGAGAGAGAGAGAGAGAGAGAGAGAGAGAGAGAGAGAGAGAGAGAGAGAGAGAGAGAGAGAGAGAGAGAGAGAGAGAGAGAGAGAGAGAGAGAGAGAGAGAGAGAGAATAGTGACCTGAAGGGATAAAAAAGGCGAAAAAGAGAGTTGTCTAGAGTAAAGTTATGTCATTATCACTAACACTGATATCTGAATGCACTAGTCATGTAACGCTAAACTAACGACGTACAATCACGTTTAACTCTTAGTACAATTGGCCGCGACATTTACATAATCAATATACCGGTTCTTCCAAAAGTTTATGCATTTGCTTTCAGGAAATATAAATTGTGTCTTGATATCCTCTGCAGTTATATAAAGTATTGCAATGTGACATACTTTTAAAACACCCGGTAATCTAAACTCTCCCCCCTCCGCCACCCCCAGGCCTACATCCCGCTGTACGTCCAGGACACTCTGCGGCTGGACCAGACCTTCCTCGCCCTGGTGCCGTTCGCCATGTACCTCGCGGGCTTCACCGGGTCTCTGCTCATGAAGGAGATCAACAAGAAGATTGGAAGGAAGGTAAGAGATTGAGCGAGCCACGTGTGTGTGTGTGTGTGTGTGTGTGTGTGTGTGTGTGTGTGTGTGTGTGTGTGTATGTGTGTGTGTGTGTGTCGTTATCCCTGAACCTTCGCCCACTCGCTGAACTTCTGCGTGAGTTTGTCTGTTTCTATGACTCATATTCTTAAATAGTATAATCACTGCTCCGTTAACACTAGATTATTATAATTTTAAAATATTATAAGAAATTAGCATTATATAGAGCGTAATATAACCTTAAGAAGCTCCGAGAGAGAGAGAGAGAGAGAGAGAGAGAGAGAGAGAGAGAGAGAGAGAGAGAGAGAGAGAGAGAATGACATGGTTTCATTATAGGTACTGGAGTAGGTCAACTATTTGAAAGAAAAAGTATAGATATTCACGATCAAGCATCTCTCTCTCTCTCTCTCTCTCTCTCTCTCTCTCTCTCTCTCTCTCTCTCTCTCTCTCTCTCTCTCTCTGCACCCACCGAACAATGGAATTTATTGTTTGGTATTAAGATCACGCTCGAGACTAAAAGAAAAATGTGAATATAAGAAATAAGTATACATATATGTCTTGTATTCCCAAACTTAGTGCCTTTCCCTTCACACCTCACCCCCTCTGAGCTGCTGACGATCTTGCAATGCTTCAAAACAGATTCGTAGGACATCAACACTCTCTTCCACGTGATCTCAGATACTGTTTTTAATTATTCTCTTTTTGGGGACTGGTAACTTCAATGGTCTTTTTTTTTTACTTGCCGTTTTTTTGGTTGCCCCTGGCCAGAACCCCTCTTACATAAAGGAAAAAAATCGAGACTTGAGATTGAAGAAAATAGTGAACATGGTAGAAGTGATTACAAAAAGCTTATTCAACTTCTGATCAACAACTAATCACTTTCTTCGTTCAAGAGTCGCATTGTTCAGCGTTCTAATGAGTTTTAACCCACTCACTAGTACCAGTCACATCTTTCCTCAGTCACTCTGAGACTGAGAAAGACTGAGACTGTCATTCTGAGACATTTCTTCTTCTTCACCCACCTCCAAACATTACACAAGACTAGAAATTGCAAAATCTGTATATATAGAAAACATTCACTTCAGTACACATGTTTAAGGATAATTGCATGTAATGACAGTAATGTGGAAGGCAGTTTACGAAAACCAGTAACTTTGATAAACCAGAAATCTAACACACACTTGAATTGTTAAAGTTATACCTATTATCCTCCATTTTCTCTGGCGGGTCTCGTATATACATAGACTGAAGTGTTTTTAGAGTGGCTTGTAATGATGATGAGGAAGCCTTCCACCCTCACAAGGAAGCCCGGGTATGATGACATAGGAGATAAAGGACAGCTGAGATAAGGATAAGATGTGTGTTCGGTAACCGTGTCTGGTGGCGCGATGTTTGCCTCTCTGGTGGTAATCACAGCGACAAAAAATGCTGATAATGACGTACTCGAGACATCCCTTATGTAAACATGACACACACACACACACACACACACACACACACACACACTCTCTCTCTCTCTCTCTCTCTCTCTCTCTCTCTCTCTCTCTCTCTCTCTCTCTCTCTCTCTTGGCTGTTCCATCTAATCTCCTATATTCATTAAAGAACTACCTTTTCTCAATCTGATTCATACCGCGGTCTTTATTTCTAATGCTACCTCAATTCTTTTTTTATTTCTACAACTGCATACTTTCTGCTTCAATCTATAAAAAAATATATATATATATTGTAAGCCAAATTATCAATACATAATCGTAATTTCAGTCTAAATTTACTTCTTTCCTCCACCTCATCCTTTCTTTTCATTTCAGTCTTTTTTTTTTCGTTCTTCTCTCACATCACATCCTTGCAATAGGTACTTATTTACATGTTGTTATTTCAATCTACGTTTACCTCCTTTCCTCGCATCACATTCTTTCTCTAACCCTCAAAAACATAATCAACAAATTCTCTTCGTTTCAAAGTTTACCTCTTTCACTCACCTCACACTCTTTCTCGAACCTTAAAAGGCGTAAATTCCTCTAAATTCGCTTCATTTCAATCTAAGTTTATCTCTCTCCATTACATCACATCCTTTCTATAACCACCCAAGTGCTAACTCATCTCAATTTCACCACAGAGGACCTTCGCTCTGGGCTGCTGCGTAGGCATTGCGGGCTGCGTGTGGCTCTGGTTTGGGAAGGGAAGTTACTACGAGGAGTGGGGCATCTTCCTGGTGGGGGCACTACTGGGTATTGGCGGCTCCACGCTACTCATCACCTCGCTCTCCATCACTGCTGATCTCATCGGGGAGAACGTGGAGGGAGGCGCCTTCGTGTACGGGTTCATGAGTTTGGTGGACAAGTTCTCCAATGGAATTATTATCATGATCATTCAGGAGTCCAACCCAGAGGAGTAAGCGTTCATTTACGTTCTGTTATGTATGTATTGTTGCACATAGTAAGTTCCTACCATGATGAATTTCCCCCACGCACAATCCACCTATGATAACATTTCCTCTATGACAATTTGCCTCGTGATGAATAAGGTTCAGGTATTATGGAATATTTTCAGGTAGTTTTTTTTTTTTTTTTTCTTTTTCTAGAGGAACATTCGTGAGTAGAATCCAGATGAGTAAAATTTATATGTCAATTTATATAGCCTTGTCCTACTCTGTATTTAATTTCTCCTTTCCTCTTTCCACTTTGGCCATGAGGGTTATCCTTCTCTCTCTCTCTCTCTCTCTCTCTCTCTCTCTCTCTCTCTCTCTCTCTCTCTCTCTCTCTCTCTCTCCATAAACGGGTGGTCACTTTCCCTTTTGTAACGAGTCAATGAAACGCATGACACACATCCCTTTGCAAATCACAGTCCTTTACGTGAATGGCAATGGGAATGAATGAAACATCCTTGTCTAGTAATTCCCTGTACTTAACCACGTAATCTTTCTGTCCCTCTACTGGTCATTTCCCTCCCTCTTCCCTCTCCCCTCTACCTCCCTCTAATCACACGCTTATCTTCCCTCAGGCCTTGGTACTACAGAAGCGTCATCACCTTCGCGTGTGGGTCTGCCTGCGCCCTTGGCATTGCTGTGGTCATTTCCCTTATGAACGTGAGGGTTGGACAGTCACGGTCACGAGGTAAGACTTGCTGGCTTTCAAACACACACACACACACACACACACACACACACACACACGGATGAGGAAAACTACACATATATGAAATCAACACTTCGTCATGTTTTCCTGTTTCTCACACGCATAGTCTCTGCACACGTGTTTCTGATTTACTACACACACACACACACACACACACACACACACACACTGACGAGGGTAACTTGAGATATAAACCCAATCATATATATTTCTCCCTCTCCCTCACGCTGTTTTCTCTCTGCAGACGTGGCTCTCTCTATCTTCGAAGACAGCGATACGTCCACCACCACAGAGGGCGGCTCCACTACTAAGTGTGGCCTGGACAATCCGGCCCTCAACGTTATTAGCGAAGTGTCAATCCAGACCATCCCTCCCCCTACAGTCAATGGCACTTGCTGCAAAGATTCACTCCCCCAGAACTCCCCTCCCAAACTCAGGAAAACACTAAATACTAAAGACAAGCTAAGATGCCATCATATTAATTATAAACGCCACATTTCATTTTCCGTGTGGCAGCGGAGATTGTATCTACCTATTTCATAAGCATTTTTTATATATATATATATATGTGTATCTTATATTTCACTAATTTTTAAGTCTCGATTCGTGATACTGTTTATATATCTACTCTCATGATTTGTGTGTGTGTGTGTGTGTATGAGTGAGAGAGAGAGAGAGAGAGAGAGAGAGAGAGAGAGAGAGAGAGAGAGAGAGAGAGAGAACGCTAGGCTAAGCTATTTTTAACCATTCGTTATTTGAAGCATCATTATTAGTTGATCGCAAATGACAGTGGTGTTTTAGGTCTCCATGTCTGTCAGGGATGATTGGTGGGTCGTCTTTCAGTCACCACACGGCATTACGCACCCAGCAGTGAAGGGAAGAGTAACAATGACAACACGGCTGCCTTACCTTGCCAGAGGTTCGTCTGTTCACTGGTTGACCTGAAGCTGGCGTGGTGTACGACGTCTTAGCACGCTGTTGATGTTTACTACCACTCATCACTACCATCATCACTACCCCTGTTTTCCTCGTCAGTTGATGTAATAGTGATGGAAAAACACACATATCATCACGTGTTTGTTTGTTAGTATGACGCAATGACAACCACTATCACTAGCAAGCTTATTTTCCCCGTTAATTTGTGATAGTGATAAAACACAACACAGAATTATCCTCATTGTGCTTTCTTATTGGAGCATCGTTGGTGTTCGTATGCCATACCCTAATCACTATCACAGTCACTATTTTCCCCGTTTATTGATGAGATAGTGATGATACAGCTCAGAAATATCAATTACTTCATTACTGGCACGTTCTTGATGTTTGAGCTTTGCATTCATCACTACCACATGAAGGAATGGGAAAAAAAGATGATACGTGCAGGCGTCACTCACTGGCGGTGGAAGACAGCGGGTACTAGGCTTGCTGGTCGCTTATTGCACCAAACAGGCAAACATTAGGCTGCCATTTCTTTTCTTCCAGATGTTATTTTCCGTCTCATAGTTTCAATATACATGTGATTGCCATTGTGACCCCTTAGGTGAATTACTGAACCTTCTGACTAATAAGCTGCATAATGGAATCGACCTGCGTACAGCTTATCGTATTTAATTCTAGGTTTACCTCCTCACACCGTTTTCTCTTACGGAGCCAAGTCACGTGTGTCGCATGTAGATAAGTTATTTGTTATTGATAATATTTCATAATATTGTAGTAAGAGATATTTTATATACGACCGAATGAATGTACTATTTATATATTATTATATTAAGTGTGTGTGTGTATGTGTGTGTGTGTGTGTGTGTGTGTGTGTGTGTGAATATGATTGTTGTTTCAGTGTACTGCATAGCTTGAAATTCAGTTTGTATTCATTATGCTAGGAAGAAAAGTACAAAATTAAAAGAAAATCAATACAACCTGAAAAATTTATTTACCATTTCGTTCGACAGAAATAAACTGAACGCAGAATGAACCGAATGGAGCCGAAAAAGTGAGTGAACGATGCCTCGGGCCCTAGTCATGTAGATTATGTCCACCTCTTACCGAACTTAGTGGTGCTTTCCTAGTATTACATGATATTGCTTGAAGTGATACGAGTTACGTGGGAAAATCTATGTAGAAGATTTAATGTTCAGTAATAGTAGTAACGCCAACAGTAGCAAAAATAGAGACGGTGTAACTTGGTAGTGAAAGTACTGGCCAAAGTGTTAGTAGTTGTAGAAGCAGCATTAGCAGTAGCAGAATCAGTAAACAGTCAAGTGTTTACTTTCCTGTATAAACATTTAACCATTACGGCGGACCATCAGCAAAAGTATTTCCGGGATCTGGTCCTCCCCGAGCCACGCCAAGGAGCCACGCACGCCCCGGGGCAGCCCATCAGATGACGCCTCACCTGTGGGCAGTGCCAGGTAGCATAACGGCGCCTCCAGAAACCACCAGCCAGCGCCCATCTCATCCGCGCAGGGGTTGGCTGAGGGAGAGTTTGAGTTATCCCTTTAGTGCTGAGAGAAAACGAGCGGTGATACAGGAAAGAACACAAATGAAGAACAATAGTAGATCTGTTGGTTTCTATGAGGTTTGTGAAGATACGTAGATAGTAGTAGCAGTAGTAGTAGTAGTAGTAGTAGTAGTAATAGTAGTAGTAGTAGTAGTAGTAGTAGTAGTAGTAGTAGTAGTAGTAGTAGTAGTAGTAGTAGTAGTAGTAAAACAAGTACAACAATACAATAAAACAAGTACAGCAATATAATACGTAGTGGAATGCTTCAGGAAAGGAAGTCCGGAGTGCACACAGTAAACATAAACTCAAAGAACAAAAGAATAATAGACCACAAAACAGGATGTAAGAAGATTCACTTATTCCCGTTAAAGTCACAAACAGGTAGAGGCACACCTGAGAAACCTGAGCTGGGACAGGTGAAGATGGCTCCGTTGTGAGGCGAGAGAGCGTCTTCGGCAGTGCTCGCGAGATCGTAACCCCCAATGGTGAGGCGGTTTCCCTCTTCTCTGCTACCCACGCTGCCGGGCGATGAAGGAATGAGCCATGTTAACCTTTTCGTTGCTATTTTATCGTTTCTTAATCACACGCCACTCCAAGATCTCCTTTTTACGTTCTGCAGCTACTTTGGGACATTTCACTGCCTAGAAACTGAAAACTATTCTTTTAATCCTCTTTTGCTTTCTTGTTGGGGCTTCTGAGGACTTTGTATAGTGTCTATTGCTGGAAACTGGAAACTATTCTTTTAATTCTATTTTGCTTTCTTGTTGGCGTTTCTGAGGACTTTGTACAGTGTCTTTATTGCTGAGTTGTAGCGTATCGTAGTGAAAGGGCTAAAGGTGTCCGCGTCTTATCTCGACCACTTTTAACAGTCTTTAAGAACATAAAAACATGAGAATATATGGGAAGCTGCAAGAAGCCATCAGACCTACACGTGGCAATCCCTGTATGAAGCATACCCACCTATTTCCACCTATCATCCCCATCTATAAATTTGTCTAATGATGTTATTAAGGGTGTTTTCAGGATTTTGGTGATAGTTTAACCATAATTCTGTACCACTGGCAGGAGAAACACCAACGAGAACCCTAACAATAATCTCTGTGGCCTTAGAAAATAGTCCTGATGGGAGAACAAAGTGTTTCAGAACAGGAGCCAAGGAACAATAGAGAATAAAAACTCATGGAATAGGAAATATAGGAAATGCGGGATAATAACCTTTGTGTTCATTAATTGTACCAAACGATAACAATTGGCTGACGAAACGAAAAGGTAGAAAGAAAATTAGAATAATAAAACGTGTTCGTTGATGAAAAATTATGAAATATGACGAAATATAATAGCTAAGAAAATAAAAAAAAATAATAAATAAATTGTTAAGTAAGCAAGATATTGAGTCTTGCTTTACTCAGTCTGATAATGAGTACAAAGTATCATAGGTGACTCATACTAGCGAGTCCTGTTAGTGCAATTTCATCAGATGAGCTCACGTTGCCAGACGAGCTCTTCACTCTTGCGAAATTATGAATATAAATATAAATGAATAAATATAAATAAATGAAGTAAAATGAGTAACAAATAAAATAAATAGAATGAAAATCAGTCAGTAAAATAAATAAATATGAATTTGAACGAAGCATACACACAAAAAAAAAAACAAAAAACACAACACTGTAATACATGTGTCTTAGGTCTTCTTTTATAACAATACGTAAAGTTAGAAACGTTATTAAGTTTGAATAAACCGCACAAAAAATTACAGAAAGTCATGCAGTACGAAAATCAACTTAGAAAAAGATTACTTAAGAAAGCACCAAAAAAAAGCCTAAGTCTTTTCACGTTAGGATGACATTCCAAAACCAAAGACAGGAAGTTATAGAAGCTACATGACATGAGCTGCAGCGTTAACCAGATCATGAGAAGAGACCTACATAGCGATACCTTCCCTCTCTTCCCGCTATGACCACCTGCAGGAGGCTCTGGAAGGGAGAGGAAGGGATAGGAAAGTGCAAAGCCACGATGGTACATCTATAGAGAACCGTATGAAGGCA
This sequence comes from Scylla paramamosain, assembly GCF_035594125.1. Lineage (NCBI taxonomy): Eukaryota > Metazoa > Arthropoda > Malacostraca > Decapoda > Portunidae > Scylla > Scylla paramamosain. The sequence continues at coordinate 16,698,715 of NC_087185.1, forward strand.
ACAGCAAAGGTGGGAACAATGTAATAAGATATAGGAAGATGAGATAAGGTTCAGGAATGTGAGAGAGGTAACGGGAAGGTACGGGAGGTGTGGCCGAGGCGTGTATAAGCAGCTGAGAGGTTGACATGGCGTGAGTTCTTACCTGAAGGAGTGGTAGGTAGCGTGGAGAGGCGCAGTGAGGGAGTGTTGCTGAAGGTAAAGACGCAAAGAGGAGTTGGTGTCTTGTGTCAGAGCGTGTATGTGATCCAGACCTGTGAGAGAGAGAGAGAGAGAGAGAGAGAGAAGAGAGAGAGAGAGAGAGAGAGAGAGAGAGAGAGAGAGGAGAGAGAGGAGAGAGAGAGAGAGAGAGAGAGAGAGAGAGAGAGGAGAGAGAGAGAGAGAGAGAGAGAGAGAGAGAGAGAATTGTCATTACTGTTATTCTGCATTACCATTATCATTGCTTTATCATC
>NC_087185.1:16714163-16726663 GCF_035594125.1 Scylla paramamosain
ACAGGAAGCTGGAAGTGGATCTGGACAGGATGCTGGAAGTGGATCTGGACAGGATGCTGGAAGTGGATCTGAACAGGATGCTGGAAGTGGATCTGGACAAGATGCTGGAAGTGGATCTGGACAGGATGCTGGAAGTGGATCTGGACAGGATGCTGGAAGTGGATCTGGACAGGATGCTGAAAGTGGATCTGGACAGGATGCTGGAAGTGGATCTGGACAGGAATCTGGAAGTGGATCTGGACAGGATGCTGGAAGTGGATCTGGGCAGGATGCTGGAAGTGGATCTGGACAGGATGCTGGAAGTGGATCTGGACAGGATGCTGGAAGTGGATCTGGACAGGATGCTGGAAGTGGATCTGGACAGGATGCTGGAAGTGGATCAGAACAGAATCCTGGCACATCATCTGAATCAAAATCATCCGAGAACAAGTCCGAAGAGAAGACCACGAAGGAGTCAAACAGCGGGGAGAGCAAATCTTCTGGGGAGAAGGGCTCGAAAGCTGACAAAAAAGGCACTCAACCATCATCCGGACCCAAGCCTACGCCCACGCCCATGCCGGTGTCCGAGCTCATCACCACCACGATTGGCTTCCTCAGTAGCTCAGAGGAGGACAAAAGCTCTGAGGATAAAACAAACTCTAAGGGTTCCTCAGTGGAGCGGACAGAGGGATTCGAGCGAATACCACAAAAGAATCTGGAAACTTACGATAGCCTCTCGCTGGTCCGGCCGCTGGTGAGACGCCCCCAACTTCCCGTCAACAATCCGCTGCCGACAGTCGCCTTGAGGAAGCGCGTGCCGATACTTGTGCCGGGACCGTTAGTGCGTGAGTGACGAGTGCCAGGACTGTGGATGGACTTGACCGAGTGACCGGATGAGTGAGTGAGTGAGTGAGTGAGTGAGTGAAAGAGTGAGTGAGTGTCAGTACACGGAAGACAAGTCATAAACAGAAGGACAAGGACGCGTTAGCAAGTTTAGAGTATCCATTTGCATTATTGTCTGCAATACAGTTTGGGTTTATGTAGTTATTTCATTTTCGGAGGAAAAAATTATCAAACTGTACTCCTCCAGGATGGATGTATATGTTGTATCCTTAGTCACGCCAAGTCTGTAAGCCTTAAGCTGTACAGAGTTGACGTCTTGACATGAGCTATGCAGGAGTGGCTTGATACGCTACAGTCAGCTCCATCGGGGTTCCCTTGAAGCATTCGGTTGCTTATATGCTCTAGGAAATATCTAATGTATCCTTTAAGTCGTTAGATTAGCTCAAAATTAATATATATATATATATATATATATATATATATATATATATATATATATATATATATATATATATATATATATATATATATATATATATATATATATATATAAACATTGGAAGCGTTGCTCAGAATACTAGCGTAAGTTAAAAATAATTCCATGTTTGTCTCCATAAGCAGCATTATTGAGTCATCTCGTCGTTAGTTAGATTTTTCCTGTTTGTGTTTTGCTTTCGAGGCATTATTACTTTAGGCTTCATGTGTTTCCTTTTTTTTTTTTTTTCATTACAAATAAAATGTCCAAGCATATTACTGTTTCATTATTTGCCGTGCATCACTCCAGAATATAAAGAAAAAATGGAATGGACTGGAGGTTTTCTTGGTACAGTTAATCAACAGACATAACAACAGTAGTAACAGAGCTGGGATTAAGTTCGAAGTGCAAAAAATAAATAAATATTCAATAAATAAAGGTGGTTTAGAATACAGGTGTCTCGCGGCTGCTGGGGGAAGGAGGAGGAGGAGGGGAAGGAGAAGGAGTAAAGTAGCAAGAGTAGGAGGAGGAGGAGGAGGAGGAGGAGGTAAGTTGCTGAAGCTAAGAGATCAGAAGAATATGAGGTGTGTGTGCGTGTGTGTGTGTGTGTGTGTGTGTGTGTGTGTGTGTGTGTGTGTGTGTGTGTGTGTGTGTGTGTGACCTCTCCTCCATTACAGCAGCTTCCTTTGAACACACACACACACACACACACACACACACACACACACACAAACACACATAAAAAAAAAAGAACGGAGGCTAACGAAGTACACGGAAGGGATTCTTAAAATGTTCCGGTGCATTATCTCTCCTACCTTTAAGAGACTTAGGTGGAAGTTATGCGAGTTCTCGAGACTGTTTTGTGATGGTTATATATTTAAGAGGCTCAAGAATAAGTTAAAGGTATTATCAAGAGTGTTTTGCGAACTAGTGATAGTTCTACATTTAAGAGACTCAAGAATATGTTATAGGAATTATCAAGTTTTTTTTTTTTTTTCATTCTAATGATAGTTCTCCTACCTTTAAGAGGTTCAAATAGAAATTGTAGGAATTCACAAGAGTGTTTTCATGATTCAAGTGATAGTTTAATAAAGATTCTGCGGCGCCAACGAAACACACACACACACACACACACACCTGACTAATCAACTTTTTTAACGAAAGATTGTTACTGGCCAAGAGAAACGAAGAGGAAAACTCATTAAAAAAAAAAAGCCCACTGAGGTGCCATTCCCCAAAGATAAAGAGCTAAAAAGATTATCATCCATGACATTTGAAAACTGCTTATGAGAGCTTAAAGGTCTCTAATTTTGGATACAGATTTCTTTCACTTCATCAGGGGATCTCAAGAGGGGGCAGCAGCGTTCACCCGCGAGAGGCTACCAAGGTAAAGGTGAAGGTCTTTGCATCCCTCCCTGAGACACCATCATCAAGCACTTCTAACAGAGCCTCAGGTAACATAGTAATCATTGGCTTACCTGTACTTGCTCCTCTCTCTCTCTCTCTCTCTCTCTCTCTCTCTCTCTCTCTCTCTCTCTCTCTCTCTCTCTCTCTCTCTCTCTCTCTCTCTCTCTCTCTCTCTCTTCACAAATAAAAAAGGAGAGAGGGATGGGAGAAACGAGAAAAGTAGGGGAAAAAAGATGAAAAGAAGAGGAAAATAAATGAAAGACAAGAGAGGAGGAAGAAGAGAAAAACAAGAACAGGATATGAAAAGATTATAAAGAAGAGGAAAAGAACAAAAAGAAAAACAAACGAGTAACGAAGGGTGAAAAGATGGGGAGGACAGGAAAAGGAAAGATAAAAGAAGAAAAGGAGAGGAGGAAGAAGAACATAAAGGAAGGGAATGGAAAAGAAAAGAAGAGCCAGCAGGAGAAAGAGAGAGGCAGGCAAGGTGATTATATAAAAAAAATATATAAAGTCATTCCCCGAAGGTCAAGAACACTGGATTGGGAAGCGGTCTTGCTTATACAAGATGAGGGAGGGAGGGAGGGAGGGAGGGAGGGAGGGAGGGAGGGAGGGAGAGACAGGATGGAGAGAGAGGGAGAAAGGGAGAGTTTGCAAGATGGACGGAGGAAGGGAGAAATGTAGAAAGTGAAGGATGTATGGAAGGATGGAAGAGAGGTAGGATGTGAAGAATGGGAAAGGACGGAAGGTTTGCAAGAGAAAAGGATGGAGAGAAATAGATGAAGAAAATGAAAAGTGAGTGTTGGATGGACGGATGGATGCAAGAGAGGGCAGGTTTGCAGAATAGGAAGGGAAGGGAAGGTTTGCAAGATAGACTGGAAGGTTGAAAGGATAAATGAAGGGAGGGAGAGATTGACGAAGGGAGACGGAAGGTCTGCAGAAAAGAAAACAAGAAGGAGGGTGGCAGGAAGGGAGAGATGAAGGGCGGAAGGGATATTTTTTTCTGCTAAACTCTGGAACTCCCTGCCTGCTCCTGGATATTTTCCCTCCTATGACTTAAACTCTCTCAAAAAGGAGGTTTCAAGACACTTATCCTCCAGTAAATTTTAACGTTCGTTTCTGACTCTATTTGGGGACTCACACTTCAGTGGGCCTTTTATTTTCTTGTAATTTTGTTGCCCTTGGCCGGTGCCCCTCCTACACAGAAAAAAGATGGAGGGAGAGCGAGGGTTTGCAACCTAGAGTACATGAAGGAGGATGGAAGGGAGGGGCGGGGGGGCATGGGGGTGAGGCGCTGCCCTGCTCATGATGCCTGGCAGGGGTCCAGCTCCTGTCGCCCCAAGCACAAGGCGGAAGCGAAGCTGGATTCCTTCAATGATTATTCCTTACCTAGCCGAAGAGTCTACAAGGAAACCTCTCTCTCTCTCTCTCTCTCTCTCTCTCTCTCTCTCTCTCTCTCTCTCTCTCTCTCTCTCTCTCTCTCTCTCTCTCTCTCTGATTCGATTTTAGAGTTGTCTTTCCATTTTACCTGAATAATGATCAAAATGTAAATCAATTACATTAAAATTCCACGTCGAATTGTCTGCCCAAATGAACAACAAGAATTATTTTAAAGTATTGGTAACTGCGCAAACTTGTTATAAGTTATAACTTAAGAAAAACCGTGTCATGATTTATAGTTTTGAAAATATTTCCTTTTAAATGCGATAGTCTTTTTATATCATGTTTCCTGATTTGCTCCAGGATAAAATAACAAGTTCGCTTAACCTTTCGGATTATCAGCAACATCATATGCAGGCAACACCATAAGCAGCAGACGCAGCAGCATATAAAGGATTTTTTGGGGGAAAATACTGTTATGTTTTAATTTTTCTTCTAACAGACATTAAAGTTGTTCAAGTAAAGTTTTCGCTATTTTCTTTATTTTCCCGTGCTAGAAATATGGTCTCGTTTTTAGTGCATCATCATCAACAAGAACAGCAACAACAACAACAATAACAACAAGAACAACAACAACAACAACAACAACAACAACAACAACAACAACAACAACAACAAAACAACAACAACATCAACAACAACAGCAATAGCAACAACAAGCCACTAACCTAAGGCCACCGTTTGCTTCCTGAGCGCTCTACTCTAAACTTGACATTCCACGTCTCTATTATGTTTTTTGTGCTTGAGTTTTGAAAAATAAGACTCATTTGTGTATTCCTCAAGCACTATAATTGGTACATCTCATAACATCATCTAGATATGATGTCGTTCAGAATTAGAACATAAGAACATAATCATAGTACAACTTAATCGTGTACTCCCGCTGCTGTGAGTCGGAGGCTGAAGACTGTGGGGGATTAGTAAGTACGTCGTGATGCAAGGCTGGCTATCATTTCACACATCAACACCACCGCTGCTGTTAGTAATCCTGCGAGGTGAGAAGAAGAAGAAGAGAGAGAGAGAGAGAGAGAGAGAGAGAGAGAGAGAGAGAGTCAGCATCTTTACCTACTCTGTTTATTCACTAATTTCACTAATCATACTTGTTTAACAGTCCACACCCTGGAACGCCCAGCACCTGCTCCCTGCCTCACCTCCGCCGTACACACAGAAGACGCCGAAGAAGTCTCCAAGGTCGAGGGCTCGCCGTACGTCGCCTGTGTCAGAGACCGAGGCGTAGCGGGTACATTTGGTGAAGTTGGAGAGTGCGTGATTGTAAAGGTGGCTCAGGATGCCGGCGTCGCGCAGCTGCTGGAGGCTGAGTGAAAGGTACAGGAGTAACAGATAACGTGAAGTGAATCCATATAATCAGTCAACTGCCAGATTCCCCAACCGAAGCTAGCAATATTCACATGCACCAGCTGTCGCCTCACACTACAGCTGCCTGCACCCAGGCCTACCAGGGGCGTGGTGCCAAGTACTTTTCCACTTTCCTTAACAGGCCTACGAGATTCCCAGACATTCTAGTGAGTAAGGATGTAAGTGTGGACATCATGACGGAGCCTTCAACACGACCCCCTCACCCCTCAGACAGCCCAGAGTGTTCCCCCGCCTGAACTTGTCCACTTCCATCCCTCCAGACAGCTCTAAATGTTCCCACGCCTGAACTTGTCCACCTCCAACACGACTCCCGTACCTTCCAGGCAGATATGAATGTTCCCACAACTGAACCCACACCTGAACTCGTCCACAGCCGAGTCAAGCTGAGTGCCAGTCGCCACTAAAGCCCAGACTCCAAGCTGCTTTTAAGAAATAAATCAACGCTGCTCCTGCGAATTTCCATCACCTCTTGGTGAGTGAGGACAAAGGACACGGGTCCCCATCCTTGAGCACAGAGGCTAGAGGAACGATACAAAGGCATTCTGGCGCATAGCATATTTGCTGTTCTACTGGCCAGTAGTAGTCACGGAAAACTAATAACCGATCTTCTCTACTCACATTGTGTCGATCTGTGCGCGGTGCACGAACCCCTTGGTGTAGCCTATGCTGAGGGTGGTGCCGGAGAAGATTGGCCTCCTCGCGAAGTACAGCGGGCACGTCTTGGTCTGTCGGGCGAAGCACTAACTTTACCAGACATTAAGAATCGCTGGAATTTCAGTGGTGATCTTGCGTTCATCTGCTGAACTTTGATGTCAGAAATCATACCTGAATTCACCAACAAAACAAATGAGGAAATAAGTATTTAAGCAGATTTCAGAGCTTGTGTCACGGGTGAAAATACTCGTCAGACCTTAAAACACATCACACTCACCAGTGAGTAAAAATAATTAATGGCGTTGTCTCCCCCAAGGCCGCTGCTGACGACGGCGTAGAGACCTTTGGTGATATCGAAGAGGGCGCGCACCGAGTCGTGGTGCGGCTCGACGGCGTGTTTGCGAAGGCGATAGAGAACGGAGCCCGGAGGGGCAGCCTGGCGGACAGAGAGATGCCGCTGTTTTTTAAAAGCAATAGTAATTTCAGTCGTTCCTTCCATCAATCAAAGTGTGTGTGTCACTGAGGAGGTCAGGCTCCCCGCTCACCAGATATAGTCTGTGCATCATGCTGCCTTCAAGCACCAGTGCAGGAATGTCGGTCTGCAGAAACTCCTCCAAGCTGTCGAAGGGCAGACGCAGCTTGGGCGAGATGAGCATCGCCTTCAGGTTGGAGCGATACACGATACTAATGATCAGAGTCATGAATATCCAGACGGCAGCAGTGAGCCGCGTCGCGAAGCCTCGCAGCCTCCACTTCGGGCCTGAGGCGAGAAGGAAGGCGAGGAAAAGCAGAGATGTGTTATACGACAACCTATTAGTAATATCATGGTACTAATAGTACCATTAGCTATTAGTTTTGATACAACAGTAGCAATAGCAACACCAACTTACACTGCCCCACGAAAATTCCGAAGGTCCACTGGAAGATGTCGGCCAGGGAGACGTTGTTGTGGTGGCGCGGCTGTTCTATGATTGCCTTCACGCTGGATGAGGTGGAAGAAAAAGAGTAAGAGCGGAGGGAGAGAAGTCTGCTGTACTGGCTGTCTATCAAGAAGGCCGCGCCGGCCATCACCACCAACGCCACCCCGAACAACACCCACACCTGGAATTGAAATACCGCATCAGGAAAAAACTAGTTTCTTGCTGCTGTACGTAAAAATACATGCAATTACAAGTAAAAAATAGACTACTTATTCTTATTCTTGTCCTTGTCTTGACCCTCGTTCTCACCAGCAGCGTGAACGGCCTGACGAAGCCCAACAAGTCTGACTCAAGCCTTGGTCGATTGTATACCAAAGTCTGAATGTCCATGAAAAGAGGAACACTCGCGTCCATCGCGATGATGCGCTCGTCACTCACGGTCATTGGAGTGCCGCTCATAGCCACCTCCTGTCAGGGAGAATTGTGTGGGTAATCGTAGTAGTGCAAAAAAAGCAATAGCAGTAGCAGTAGTAGTTGTAGTAATAGTAGTAGTAGTAGTAGTAGTAGTAGTAGTAGTAGTAGTAGTAGTAGTAGTAATAGTAGTAGTTGCAGTAGTAGTAGAAGTAGTAGTAGTAGTAGTCGAAGTAGCAGCAGTAGTAGTAGTAGTAGTAGTAGTAGTAGTAGTAGTAGTAGTAGTAGTAGTAGCAGCAGCAGTAGCAGCAGTAGCAGCAGTTGCAGTAGTTATAGGAGGGTAAAGAAATCATTGTGCACATTGTACGTATTACAGCAGGCAGTGAGGCAAAAGACAGCCGCTGCCTTGCTGCCGTCTCCACGCACCTTTCGGCTCAGCATGCCCAGCATACCAGTCCAGGTGCCGTTCTCCAGCCGCCTCCCGAAGAAGTGACTGGGCGCCGCCGTGTACTCCATGCTGACACAGACGCAGGCATAAGCAACAACTCCTCTAATAACAAAACAAATGCAATACATAGAACAACACAACAATACTGATCCTCGAAGTGACAAAAGCCTCTGAAATGAAGATAAGGAAAGCAGGTGACATGATACACAGACTAACCACACATTGAGTCTCTTGGCGATGATGGGCAGAACTTGCAGCATGATTCCGCGGAAGTTGTGTGGCGTGGGCTTCCTCGTGAAGTCCGTGAAGGGAGCGAACTGGAAAGTGAAACATTATCGTGTCATCATTAATTCTGTTACCTCCATTCTGCCTTCATTTCTCTTCCTTAGACATTATCAAAGTGACTGCGTCTTTCAAAACGCATTTGATAAAGTTATATTAAGTAGAAGACAGTAGAAAAAATGGCTCACAAGTAGAGTGGTAAAAGACTGCAATAGACTCGATTATCTGCTTATTAGTGCAGCGTCAGTCAGGCGTCTATGGAAAAGATTATATAAACATATAGACAAATTCATGAACAATGAGGACAAGATGTATAATGCAAGGATTGTCACGTGTAGGCTGACTGACTCCTTGTAGCTTCCTTTATTTTTTTTTTATGTTCTTATTTCAGTCTGAGATGAAAGCAGAGTTGATGGCTATACTCACTGACTCCATTACAACTCGAAGACAAGGCGAAGAACTGTTATGGCTGTCCATGATGCTTCCTCTTCCTCCCTCTTGTGCCCTCGCCGCCCTACTGTCTCGCCTCCCGATTCGCCGACACTACCTTTTGTCGAGCCACACAAAGCCGCGCATGTGTACTCACTCCCCCAGAAACAAAAGCATTGTGTTTAATTACCGAGGAAGATAAAACTTGACTATTTTTCTTACCGGTGGTGCTTGTGCTAAATTCTCCCACGTTTTAATTAAGTTGTACGGCGGCTGGCGATGACACTGTAGGATGCTTTGATGCACGTGTGTGTGTGTGTGTGTGTGTGTGTGTTTTGTAACGCGTGTGACCCCTGCACTAGACGGACGCGGCTGGGGAGCAGTGACAGCCCTGTGGTAGAGTCAACGTCCTGAAGGTTAAGCTCACAAGGTGCACACACACACACACACACACACACACACACACACACACATACACACTCCCCTGCTCGACTAGTCAGCACTCACACTTGAGAGATGACGCCGCCAAGCAAGGTTCGAGTGGATGGGGATGAGACCACCCGTCCACCCAAGGAAATTCCACCCTCGACGATTTCTCCATAATAAAAAAGAAATAAAGACATAAAGAATCACCTCAATTCCCGCTACAAAAATATCCAACCAACATAATTAATTATCTTACCTATCAATTTTGGGGATGTTTTTTTTTTTTTTTTTATCTTCGTTGGGTCAAAGTTAGCTAAAGGGAATTTACGGTATAGGGGGATTGAACTTTCTTGGAGTGCCTGTACTTCCTGCAGAAGGCATAACTCTTCCCAGCAGGCCATACAAGGTGCAACAGTTATAACCTTAGGCCTGGAGCAAAATTTCAACGGATAATCTTGGTGTGTTCAAGTCAGCATCACACTATTTTATTTATTCATTTTAATTGTTAGGTTTTTACTGAGCTCGTGCAAAGGACCTGCCGACTGGGGTGAGAGAGAACGGTGAGAAGTCCAGTTAGTTACCACTTCCCATAAAAGTTTACCAGAAAGGAGTTCCACATGAATTGTTATTGGCTGTAAAGCGAGACACAACATCCTTGAAGTCCTCCAGATTGCATGTAAGACAGTTCAGTATACGTGTACTTGCTTGTATATTTTACCTTATGATAACATTTGGCATAAAAAAAAGAGTTCCATATGAATTGTCATTAGCAGGACGGGGAGGCACAATATCCTTCAAGTCCTCCAGATTGCATGCATGACAGTTCACTATACGTGTACTTGTTTGTATATTTTATTTTATGATAAAGTTTGGCGGAAAAAGTTTCATATGAATTGTCATTGGCAGTACGGGGATACACAACATCCTTCAGTCCAGCAGATTGCATGCATGATAGTCTTCGTTCAGTATACGTGTACTAGTATGTATATCTTACATGATCAAATCTTTATGATACATTCTTGCAACTTGATAAAAAATATATAATACTGTACTACTGTGGGGAAATTCAAGCAAAGATTATTATTTTTGTATTTTTTCCATTGTCCACGCAATTGCATTAACCATCCAGCGTTAAGAAAATTTGCGGGGAAATAGAGGAGGCAAAAGAGAGAAGTTAAGGCTAATTTTCTTTTATTATCTTAACCGAAGAGGAAAAACTAGCAACGGTGTGTGTAAGGGAAGAGAGTATTAACGCTGCATTGAGGGAAGCACTAAACGGAGTGAATTTTTCTTCCCTTTTTTATGCAGTTCCGTCAACCATCCAGTACTGAGCAAAACAAACTACTCTTATCTTGAACGACGGGGAAAACTGGCGACTGCACTGCATAAGAGAAGAAAATAACAACGCAATATTCTTAGGAATTTAGTAACTTTCAATAGTTCTGGCAGCTAATCAGCTCTAAGAAAACACTCGTAGACTCTTCTCTCTCAGCTGAAGAGGCGAACTAACCAGCGGCAGTACTGTGTGAGAGAAGGAAGTAACAAGGTAGTACTGTAGTGAATTTCCAGTTGTGAGTATAATCTAACCACTTTCTGGCAGCCAATCAGCTCTAAGGAAACACTTGTAGATTCTTCTGTCTCAGATGAAGAGGCGAACTAGCCAGTGGCAGTACTGTGTGAGGGAAAGAAATTCCAAGGCAGTGCTGTTAGGAGTTTCCAGTGGTGAGTGTTATCTAACCACCTTCTGGCAGCCAATCAGTTCTCAGGAAACACTCGTAAATGATCCTGTCTATGCTGAAGAGGAAAACTAATATTAGTACTGTGTAAGTTTAAGAGAATGAAGTACGAGTAACAAGGCAGTACTGTTAAGAGTTTCCAGTGGAATGTGTCATCAAACCACTTTATGGCAGCCAATCAGCTCTAAGGAAACACTCATAGAGGCCCCTGTCTTAGCTGAAGAAGCGAACAAGCATCACTCGACTAATGATTTGATCTTAATGGGGGACAAAGACCTCGCCAGCATCCTGCCAAGCTTTACGTCCTCTCCCTCCGTCCCTTTGGGCATCTTTACGACGTGCTGGCTGAGAGGCAAGGCTGGCGGCGAGACAAAGCCGTGCCCCTTACATGACTTTGTGCACGTCCTCCAGCGGGATGGTCTGCTTGCTCCCCTCATGACTCGCGTGTCCCGGGGCGTGTTTCACTGCAACCTGAACACCACAGCCACAAAACTCAATCGCTGCGCAACTTTTCCTTTAATCATTAACAATTTTTTAGACACTTATTATTGTACTAAACTCTCGTACTTAACCCTTTCACCGCTAAACAATTTTTGTTTTAGTCACCACGTTTTTTTTAGACACCTACTATATATATATATATATATATATATATATATATATATATATATATATATATATATATATATATATATATATATATATATATATATATATATATATATATATATATATATATATATATGTTACGCATAATGTGGACAATTGCCTAATGTGAACATTAGGCAGAAAATTGCCTAATGTGTACATCAAGCAAGTAGGTTGCGTAAAGTTTACAAATTGTTAACATTAGGCAAAAAATGCCTATTGTTCAAATTATGCAGCTCAATTTTGCCCAATGTGAATAAGGAAAACATAATTAATTAATGCAATATTAGTATAAGTAAAATAGGTCAATCGATCTCAGGGTTCAGTTGAGTCCAATCACAAATTTTTGCATGATCTGCCTGGGTGACAGCGCGAGTTGCATTTAATTTCTTTTCTTAGGCAGCTGCACCTTCCTGATGTACATTGAGTAGTACATTGACACTTTGTATAACCTTGCCCACCAGTGGCTCTTGCTGTTGCTGTTCTCATCGATAGGCAGATATCAGGAACCTCTTCAGACTTTATAAGGGTCTGTTTGATCCCACTTAGGTCAGCTGGTGTAAATTTTGTTCTAATAATAACCTAACCTAACCTAACCTAACCTAACCTAACCTAACCTAACCTAACCTAACCTAACCTAACCTAACCTAACTATAACAGACCCAAAGTTTCGAACAACATTCGAACAAAACTGTAGACACTGGTTTGTCATTCAATTCACATTAGGCAAAATACCCTTGCCTAATTTGAAAATCATGCCTAAAGTGGACATTAAGCAAGTAAGTTGCCTATTGTCAACATCGTGCAAACAAATTGCCTAATATGAAGATTAGGCAATTTCACTGCCTAATGTTCACATTAGGCAATTATCCACATTATGCGTGACATATATATATATATATATATATATATATATATATATATATATATATATATATATATATATATATATATATATATATATATATATATATAATTAAATTCCACTTCTCTCTTTTGTCTCCTAATACTTTCACTACAACACAAAT
>NC_087185.1:16731663-16821663 GCF_035594125.1 Scylla paramamosain
CTGAGTCTGACTCTGCTCGCCTGGCACGCGCGGCAGTCCACCTCGGGCTCCACAGTGACGCTTATCAACGAGGCACTCAAGGACATGGACCACCACCTGAGTGTGAGTATGGGGGTTGACAGAGGATAGTAGACAAAGAGTAATAGTTTAGAAAGCTTGTGAAGGGATAAGGTAGATGACTGATTGACTGATTGATTTTGGACAGAGGATAGTAGACAAAGAGTAATAGTTTAGATAGCTTGTGAAGGGATAAGGTAGATGATTGACTGACTGATTGATTTTGGCACCTTTGTGTGAATAAGAATGATAAAAGCTGGTGACAGTACAAAAGAGAAAAACAGATTGATTTATGAAGTTAGCACGTGAGTGAATGATGTAATTGTGAGAGTGAAAGCGAGAAGCAGAAAATAGAAACCAATGGAATGAGTAAATGAATGAAAATGAGTCAGTGAGTCAGTAAATGAATGAGTGGACAAGTAAAACAAGACAAAAATGTGAGTAAAGAAAAATCCGTGAATAAGTGAGAATGAAACTGTATGAAGTGATTAAGTGAGTGAGTGAAGACTACTGAATAAATAAAGAAGTGAGTGAGTGAATACGAGTAAAGGCGTGATTGACTGGATGATTACGAATGATTTAGTGAAGGAGTGAGTGAATACGAGAAAAGGAGTGAATGAGTAATTAGGAGTGAATCAGTAAAGGAGTGAATGAGTAAATACGAGTAAGGGAGTGAGTGAGTGGGTGATTACGAGTGAATTAGAGAAGGAATGAGTGAGTGAATACCAGTGAATAATAAACAAATTTCCCTACAGGTCTTGCGTGAGGCAGCAATGTCTCACGAAACTTTCCACGGGGTCTTCAAGGAGGAGGCCAAGTGTGACCCTGCAGAGTGCTGAGCTGACCTGACCTCCCATGACCTAATTTTGGATGCCTGCTGACCTGTTCCTGCGCTAGGTGCTGTGTTGACCTTTCGCGTGCTGAGAAGTGACGAGCGGTGTGTCTGTGTGACTGTGTGTGTGTGTGTGTGTGTGTGTGTGTGTGTGTGTGTGTGTGTGTGTGTGTGTGTGTGTGTGTGTGGAGTTATTGACTGAATGGTTAATTGGTTGGATATATTTTTCAGCGCAACAGTGGGGTCATATGGCGCCGTGGGATTGAACGTGATTGAAAGAATAAAAAAAAGTGACAGTTCCTTTTTCTTATTACTGTCAGTCATAGATATTACACAGTTATTATTATTATTATCATTATTATTATTATTATTATTATTATTATTATTATTACTGAGAGTTGGGAGGCGTACAGAAACACAATGGTTGTGATGTAAATCATTCCTGCCCAATTTCGCTATTATTATTATTATTATTATTATTATTATTATTATTATTATCATCATCATCATTGTTATTAATATTATCATTGATGCGTGATATGTGTTAGTATATTTACAGGCAGGCAAAGACCGATATATAACTTGAATGTGATGTACTTGATGTAATAATCACTATATATTTAATTACTTCAGCATGTACCTGTCCTTCTGTTACGCTGATTTGAGACATATACGATAACACTTCCTTGTTGTCTTTCTCTGCCCTGTGCATTAGAGACAACTCGTATTTTATTAAATTACTATAGTCATATTTTTCTGTTAATATTCAGGGCACCGTGAAAAAGAAATCTGCACAGAAAAGAATAAAAGAGATTATTTTCTCTTTTTTTTTTATACTATAGAACTATTTAAGAGACAGAAAAGTATGACGGACAAAGTTGAAAGTGTTTACGGAGAACAATTTGTCCAGCACTGAGTTTGTATCACGACAGACCATCATAGGAAAAGGAAGGAAAGAAACATTTTCAATCGACATGTAGGAGATGTTAATTGGTGTAACAAGTAAACATCATCTCCTCCAGAGAGAGAGAGAGAGAGAGAGAGAGAGAGAGAGAGAGAGACGACAAATGCAAATATGACATGACAGAGAAAAATGAATAAGTACCACGCATGTCACGGTGGTGGTGGTGGTAGTGGTGGTGGTGGTGGTGGTGGTGGTAGTAATGGTAGTAGCGCGCAAAAGCAGAAAACAGGGACGATGCGAGTGGTGGAGCGCGCAGCGAGGAGTGATTACCATATCGTCACCTCACTCTCTCTCTCGACTCTTCACTCCCTGCACGTTTCTAGCGAGGGAGTTTCAGAAGCCTACAGTCAGCGTCAGCGTCAATAAGCCAGCCTTTCTCCTCACCAGAGCTCTAAATATTCATTTTCTGCCGCGTTTTTTGTGAATTTTGTAGTGAAATTGGTGCAGCAACAAGGTTTGGTTCATGCAGTCTTTCAGCTCTCTCCTAACCCCAAGGAAGGAGAACATCTTGCCTCGCATTCATGAATCCCTTTCCTTAAAGAAGCTTGCCGGGTAGAGGATTTTAGTACGTATTCAGAAACTCGCATGGGTGATTCTTCCTTGTAGATTGTGAGTGGAAGGGAGAAAAAAGTTCGGTTGATAAGCTAAACCTTTTTCGTGGCTGGCTTGACCTGCAGTTATTATGTTACTGAGGAAACTGGACTCCATAATCATCAAGTGAAACCTGAAAAGAAATTTAAGCGAACTGCGTAATCATCTCGTTATGTTTCACTGAACAAGATAATATCGTGGTAAGGTGATCTCTAGTTCTTGAAGAATCGAGCAACTGTCAAGATTATACATCCCTACGGTGCAGGAAAAAAGGCCTTGAAAAATCATTAGCCACACTTATATTTTGTATGCAACTTCTGTCTACATAAGGTTTGTTTTTCCGTCGATCTGTTTGCTTATTTGTCTTTCTTTCCCTCAATCTGTCTTTCTACGTTCATTTATTCACCATCCATATCTTTATTTTCCTTCTCTATCACTCAGTCTGTCTGCCTCTCTGCCTGTCTCCTATTGTCCATCAACACACCTGTCTTCCTGTGTCTGTCTCTTTGCCCATCGATCTCTCTATCCTCTTCTTTTTTTATCTGCCAGTTTGCCCGTCTCTCTGTCGGCATATTACTCAATCCGTCTATCAATACTTCTGCCTGCCTGCTTATTTCATTTCCTTCTCCATACAGTCTGTCAATCTTTCTGGCTACCTGTTACTCTAAAAATCTATCAGCGCATCTCCCTGCCTGCATGTCTCTAGCCTGCAGACTGTTCAGTATGAGAGCAATAATGCTCCTGCCAGCACTCCACACCTTCCTGGCCTTCCTTTCACTGTTTGGCCCCACGATGAAGGCTGCGTCCGTCCCCTCCAACCAGGAACTCACCGCTATGATGCTCGTGGACTATCTCGAGTTCTTCCACCACCTGAGAGTGTGTCTTCTGGTCTCCGAGGGTAAGTAATGCGTGTGGCTACCTTCTTGTATTCATTATTATAAGTAAGAAGGACACTGGTCTAAGGCTACAAAAATTTAGAAAAAAAGGCTCTCTGAGGTGCCTGTTCCCAAAGGAAAGAGAAGAAAGAATTATCCAAAATTGGAGGATAAGTGTCTTGAAACTTAGTCGTGGTATACAACATTTGACTTCGTGTTGTTTCGCCTTCATATTTGCTTTTATGTAATTTAGTCTACCCCCACCCCTACCTCCTCTCTCTCTCTCTCTCTCTCTCTCTCTCTCTCTCTCTCTCTCTCTCTCTCTCTCTCTCTCTCTCTCTCTCTCTCTCTCTCTCTCTCTCACTCTCTCTGCATATTACATAACTCCTTTACACACTGTAGCGTTGTTTCTCACAATTAATAGCGCGCTGGGAAATACCAAGCCGTGCAGATGGATCTTAAGCACGAACGTACTCGTACTCTTAAGTCACGTCACTGGAGTAACTAAATTGATACTGCTGGAATTCCTTTTCTTCATTTCGGACTTCCTATCTCTCTCTCTCTCTCTCTCTCTCTCTCTCTCTCTCTCTCTCTCTCTCTCTCTCTCTCTCTCTCTCTCTCTCTCTCTCAACAAGGGAAAGCGAGAAAGGAAATATGAAGCCGTTTCTTGCTGATTTTGATAATAGCGATTGATTCTCCTTTCTTTTTAGTTTCATATCTTTCTTTCTTTCTGTTTCCGTTTTTTCTTTCTTTCTTTTTTGCTTCTTTTCTTTCTTTCTTTCTGTTTCTTTTTTTCTTTCTTTCTTTCTCCCTCTTTCTTTCTTTTTATCTATCCATGCATGCCTTTCTGCGTTCATTCACGACAAAGTGTATCATGAGAACATTCAAGTGAAAGTCAGTCATCATGGGCAGTCATTAGCGATGTATTCCCCCATCTGCGTGTCACCTCACCTTACGTAATATCTTCTCTTAGGGGACGGTTCCTTCTTAGCACAGCAACAAGAAGTCGTTACCGCTTCTCTTATTCACGAAGGAAGGGAAGTCTATCCTATGATTACCTTCTTTCTCCTTGACAACATCCATAGGTACTATGCTATATAATATCCAACAGTAGTTAGGTCCTGAAAGATATTTTTCTCTCCCCCACTTCCCTTCACTTAGTCTGCGTTTGACAAACAAGTGCAGGCTTACAAGGTTTGCATACACTCAGGGTGATAAGAGAGTATACAAGGAGTGGGCGACGTAATGTACACTGGCACGTCTAATGTTGCTCCGCCAGGTAAATCAGCCATGCCTTGTGGAGACAAGGCATGGCACCCAAGCAAATAAACTTGACGTTAACTAACAGTCAGCCATCACTTACTAATGCCAAGTGTCACAGACCTACGTGACGCAACGCTATTACAAAAAAATTACAGTCCATGGCTTGAACGTGTATCAGGTACAATGAATAATGAATTACATGCATGGAGATATAATGGCATAACATGTAAGGAGGAGCCGTACATTTTACTTTCTTTTCTTCTCGGTGTAGCGTTTCAATAAAAGCTTACCCTGCCATTAGTCGTATTATCATCATGGAGCGTTGTTGTGTCCTGGGAACAAGAGCAGATGCGAGGCTGCTATGACCCGCTATGAAAGATTTGCAAAGGATACAAGCTTTGACTCTTCTCAGTAACACAAAATATATAATAGGAACTGTAGAAGAGATAAACCAATTTACTATTAGTCCAAACTTTCCCCACAGAGCCTGAGCAGCTGTGGGTGAGACAGGCCGTGGTGCGTGTGGCGCGCGCCTCCCACGCCTTCCTGACCGTCCTACGACTCAACGAGGCCAACTCCACCAGGCACCACCATGGGGAGGGCCGCCGCCACCTGCCCTGTGAGAGGGATCTCCTGCTGGCTCACCTCACCTCCAGAAGTGACGTGCACCTGTTCGGCCAGGTGAGGGCTTGGAGCGTCGTCTTGTTCACACCTGAGCGGGTGCTGCTTGGAGTATATATTTTTTTCTTCATTTATTTCTTTGTCCAAAAAAAATTAATTAATAATATTGTTTCGTTCTCCCTTTCCCCCATCTCTTTCTATAGTCTGTCTTAGTAAGGTCTCTCTCTCTCTCTCTCTCTCTCTCTCTCTCTCTCTCTCTCTCTCTCTCTCTCTCTCTCTCTCTCTAAGAGTCGCGCCCTTATTATCAGCCTTCCCCTCTTGCAGGTCTTCGCCAGCCATGCCCCTGACGCCAGCTGGTTGCTCCTGGTCCCCGCCCCTCAAGTGACGCGGCGCTTAGCCAATCTTTACCTGCCGCTGCATAACAGAGTAAGTTTCGTTCCTTTCAGTGGTAAACTCAGGCTGTCTCTACTTCTCTCTCTCTCTCTCTCTCTCTCTCTCTCTCTCTCTCTCTCTCTCTCTCTCTCTCTCTCTCTCTCTCTCTCTCTCTCTCTCTCTACTATTTTTAGAATGGATGGTTAACGAAAACGTCGATTATACATATAGGTTCCTAATAGATAAAGAAAAAAAAGTATACAAAACTGTTTCTTAATGCATACTGTTTACCTCTCATTTGCGTCGCAGCATTTTGTCGACATTGAGAATTCTTTGTGTAATGAATCGTCGACTTCTTGGACTTGCTGTTTGAGTTCGATTTCGTGACTGAGTGGCAGGGCGTGTTTACCTCTCTCTCTCTCTCTCTCTCTCTCTCTCTCTCTCTCTCTCTCTCTCTCTCTCTCTCTCTCTCTCTCTCTCTCTCTTTTATCTATTTTTTTTCCAGAGTTGATTTATGTGAGCAAATTGAGCGAATGCAAGCAGAAAACACCTTTAATCCAGGGAATTTTACTTGACGGTTTATTCATTTATTTATTTACTTTTTTTTTTAAACGGTGGATGCAAAACCGTATCTTGTTTCCATGTAAAAGACGGCGCTAAAAATCACTCCACTGTCACGACTTTTTAAACAAGGCGAAACCAAGGCCCGTATTCTGAAACACTTCTGTACCTCACCTTCACTATTTCAAAAGGGTGTAATTGAATATTTCTACATTATTAAGAGGAGAAACAGTCTCCAGAAACAGGTTATTCATCTCTGTGGCCTTTCAAAATTCATGGCCAGACTCAAGAAACCTTTAGAATTTAGAAGTTTACTCTCTCAGTGCATACGTAGATGTTTGAACTATTTTAGCATTCGTTTAATTCGACATTGAACTTAATATTAAATGTTTTCTTCACTCATTCACTTATTCATTTATATGTCTACCTGTCTATTACTCTATCCTTCCTTCTATCTGTTTATCTGTCAAACTATCTACCTATCTAATCGTCCATTCATCTATCCGTTTTGCTATCTATCTATTTATTTATCCATCTATTCATCCACCCATCCATCCATCCACTCGTACATATGTTTGTCTATCCATATCATTGTTTGTCTATCAATATATTTATCTACCTACTTACATATCCATCTATCCATCTGTCTATATAACCATCTTTCCATCTATCTCTCTATCCATCCGTATACCCATCCATCTACCTATCCATCTATCTAACCATCTATCAATTAACCCTCAGGTAACAGTGGCAGCTTACTCCCCGGACGTGACTTCTACCAGTGTCTCCCTGCTGCAGTGTTACCACGTCAGCGAGGGAGACACACTCAGGCTGCAGTGGTTCGGCGCCTGGCATTACGACAGGTAACTTGGCGCCACAGTACACACGCACTACACATCATGTTCTTTGACCTGGCGCATCTGGTAAGTCTTTTGTTGATCCTTTCACTGCGATGTGCGCCGACTGACACGCATACAATAATAAATGAATATATAAATAAAGCTTTGTGAAAAATCTTAAATACGTAATAAAAAGAAAACAAAATGTATAGATTCTTCAATTTCTAACATGCTAAATCTTAATAATCATCGACCAGAAAGAAAAAAAATATATAGATCCTTTAATTTCTAACGTTTAAAATCTTAATAAGCACGTAACAAAAAGAAAAGAAATGTATAGATTCTTCAATTTCAAACGTGAAAAATTCTGATAAACATTAAGCAGAGAGAAGAAAAAATTAAGAGATTCTTCAATTTCTAACTGCGCAAAGTCTTAATAAACATCCAGAAAGAAAAGAAATGCATAGATTCTCCAACTTTCACTCAGTAAAATGTCGAGCGGTGGTTTTCTACTTCCACAAACCACCAAAATACCTTCCTTGTAATTATCATCAATTTATCCCATTATTACTTAGGACTGACATTCGCAACGCCTTCCACGACCCCTGGAGGAAGACCCGAGTAGAGAAAAACTTGGATGCGCCTGTGCTGTCTCGTCGCGTGGTGTATGGCGTGCTGGAATCCCTCGAGGGCGACCCAGTGTTGAGGCGAAATAATCTCCATGGGATACACTTGCGATGTTCGACTATTTCTGTGAGTATTTTCTGTTCCTGTCTCTTCTCCACGTCGCGCTTTCCTCTTCTTCTCCTCGTCTCGTCCTCCTCTTTCTCCTCCTCGTCGCGTTTCTCTTCCTCCTTCTCGTCGCGTCCTCTTCTCCTCCTTCTCGCCGCGTCTTCCTCTTCCTCCTCCTTCTGGTCGCGATCTTCTCTTTCTCCTCTTCTGTGTGTTCTGTGTGTGTGTGTGTGTGTGTGTGTGTGTGTGTGTGTGTGTGTGTGTGTGTGTGTGTGTGTGTGTGTGTGTGTGTGTTGATCAATAGCAGTTCAGTAAATCACAGTCCAGGTAAGCCGAGTTGTTTCCCACGGTCGTCGCAAACCTTAAGTGCAGGATGTCAATAAAGTTTTCTTACTCGTAAATCTCTCTGGTCGGATATCACTGCTGAGGAAGGTAATAATCTATACTTGAAAGAAAAAAAAGTATTATATCATTATTTTTAACATTACTACTACTACTATTACTACTATTACTGCTACTATTTCCAGTCGCCACCAAGAACCATCTTGAAACCAGCGAAAGACGGAGCGGTGGACGTCACGGGAATCTTGGGCAGAGCTTACGAACACATGATGCAAGTCGCTAATTTCACGTAAGTCTTAAAGTTTATTTTTATATTCTCTGAAAATATCAGATTTCTTCGTATATCTCTGACGTTCAGTTCATCACTCGTATTACTGTTTTCGTTATCTTCTATTCCTTTATTAATCGTCTTTCTTAGTATTAGATGATTTTTTCCTCCTTTCGTGTATCTTGCAGCACGTAGTGTATTTTTCTGTTTTCATTCAATGTTTTCCTCATATTTTTGGTTGGTTCATTTATATTCTTTTCTTTTACTAATGGTCTTTCTTTGTGTTAGACTAATTTTTTCCCCTTTCTTTTTTTTTCATGAAACTCGTATTTTTTTTTTTTTTTTTCTGTTTTCATTCAATATTTTTTTTCTCATATTTATGGTTGGTGTGCGTATTACCACTAGGCAGCGTGTGATTCATGGGGCGACTCTTTTCATTCACCACACTAACAGAAAAAAGCAACAAAGAAAATGGAATTATAGACAATGTTTACTTCTGGCGTCGATTTCACTTTTGCTCAAGCCATTTTCAGGTAGACAGAAAGTGAACAATAAGCATTCCAGTAGATCACTTGACAACGTACAAATCCACTTCTTTCACTCATGCATTAAGGAATATACTTTATAATATTTGTTTTCTCCCCAAAGCATCTATTCCAAGCATTCGTTTCTCCCTTTATTTATAGGAATACAGGTACGATATTTCTAATTTTCCGCAATACGAGTATATCGTTATACTTCGCTGCAGTTCCTCATTTAACTATTTTCATAATATTTTAGCTATTGTACATGTATCGTTTTACTCCTTACTTTCCTGTTCCTTTTACCGCTCTTCTTATAATATCCTTCGTACCATAAATAGTACAGCTTCCTTATTTCTCTAACTTCTTTACATTTATCTATTTTGTTTCAGTTACCGTTTTCCTTTCCCATATTTCTGAGTCTCTTTTTTTTTTCACTATCAATCTCTCAACATCCCCAGCAGCAGTAACAGTAGCAGTGTCTGTCCCAGTGACTCCCCTCGGTGTCTCCCTGCACAGGTCGACGTGCTTCGCCACCAAGGACGGGCAGTGGGGAGGCCTGAGGAAGGACGGGACGTGGACGGGCATGATTGGGGACATCGTGAGCGGCAGGACGGACATTGCTCTGGCCTCGCTGGACATCACGCAGGAACGAAGCAAAGCAGTTGACTTCCTCATGGCGGTTGTGAGGACCGAGTGAGCAGTCTTGCATATTTCTCCTGAATCAGTCTATCAGTCTCTATCAGTACTAACATATTGTAAGACGTTTTACCATGGCAAGTGAAATCCATTCCCTTGTGTTATCCGCTCTTTATCATGTCCTTTTCCATTTTCTTTTACTTTTCTTACCACGATCTTTTTTTTTTATCTCGTTTCTCTTTCAGTTTATTCTTATTTGTGTTTCCGGCGCTATTTATTTATCTTTCCCTTCCTTTAGATCCTTGTACGATCTTTATCTCGTTGTCTCCATATAACTAATCAAAAATTATTGTGGATTTTGTTTCCCTACTAATTTTGTATACATTTCTCAATTTCAGATATCCGACAATACAAGAAGCTTTTTTTTCTCATTTTATCTACTTTTTCTCTCTCCCGTGAATTGTAAAATTGTAAATTCATCCAAGACAATACAATATCTACTTCCATTTTCACTCGCCCTAGATACCTCACCATGTATAACCTTCCTATAAATCCACCCTCGCCAACACAATAGCTACTTTTCTTCCCCTTTTGCCTCGCTCTAGATACCTGCTCATTATGAAGCGCCCGAGGAATGACGACCGTAAATGGAGCACCTTTACATCGGAGTTTGAGACGCGGGTGTGGGTTGTGTTGGCTGCCTCCCTCCTCGCCGTCACTGCTACCCTCCGCCTTGCCTCCCTGCAGAACCCCCAGCGTCCCCTGCCCCCCAGCGACGCCCTGCTTGTCGTGGTAGGGGGGCTGTGTGGACAAGGTAGGCAAGTGTACGTTCGGTAAGTATAGGTAGTGACTGAAGGATTGCAAAGGTGTACGAGTGTGTCTCTTGTATCCTCTTCCATTACTGTACGATAAAGAGTAACTCTCTCTCTCTCTCTCTCTCTCTCTCTCTCTCTCTCTCTCTCTCTCTCTCTCTCAGGTACCAGTGAGGAATTTCGCACCTTCGCAAGTCACCTGGTTTTCTTGACCCTTCTAATGCTGCAGGTAGGTAGTCAGGTAGGTAGGGAGTAGTAGTAGTAGTAGTAGTAGTAGTAGTAGTAGTAGTAGTAGTAGTAGTAGTAGTAGTAGTAGTAGTAGTAATATAATACACTTTCTGTAACCGGCACCAAAATTATACATTCCAATAATTAATTCACAACGAAACAAGCTTAAGTAATCAATCAGTCAAACAATCAACGTTCACAGATACGAACTTCTCTCTCTTAACAACTTAACAAATCCACAAGTGTATTTCAGTAACCATGCACAGGTGTTGTTGTCCCATCCTGCACAGGTGCTGGTAACTGCCCACTACACTAGCTACCTGGTCTCGTCTATGGCTGTGGGTCCCCCGTTGCCCACAGTGTCTACCATTGCAGACATCAGCAGACACCCACGGCTTAGACTCAACTTCATCAGAGGCTCCTCCATCACAGAGTATTTCAGGGTACGCGGGAGGCCACTCGTCTGCGTCCTGGGGGTGTTAGGTGACAGGGACAGACTCAGTTATCAAAGACCATATTCTGAAGTATTGCGCCGCACCTCCACTAGTTTCAAAATGCTCTAGTTGAAATGACACAGGTATTGAAGGGTGTTTTTATGGTACTAGTGACAGATTAACAAGATTTCTGCATCATGAACGAGAGAAACACTCTTGAGAACTGGGCTAATTATTTCTGTGGGCTTCGAAAATAGTCGTGGTGAGAAATCAAAGCGTTTCAGGATACTGGCTGTGAGTGAAACGTGTGATTGATCGAGGCAGGTCTTGAACTGAATTTCCTTACCTATATGACAATCGTTTGCTATTATTGTTTTCTTTTTTTTTTTTAAGAGGAAGGGTGGAAGGAGGCAAAGTGAGCGGCAGTTTAGTTTTTCTTTTCTTTTTCTAGCCTTGAACAGGATCCTTCACACATAGATTATCCTAATTACCTGGCAATCATTTACTGTTCTTGTTGTTGTTGTTGTTTTGGGAGAGAGAGAGAGAGAGAGAGAGAGAGAGAGAGAGAGAGAGAGAGAGAGAGAGAGAGAGCAACAGTTTAGCATTTTTCCCTTCTTCTATCTATGGACAGGCTCCTTCACACACACACACACACACACACACAAGAGGAAACAAGAGGAGGAAGAGTAGCAACAACTGAACTGATTTCAACACCTCACCAGACAATACGACTGTCTCTACACCAATTCTATCACCTGGCTTGATTACCACCCTCTACACTGACATAACATTTACAGAGAGCATCCTCCACAGACCTCCCGCAGCCAGGAGCATCAGGAAGCGTGGGAAAACATGCAGGAGGATGATTTTGTGGAGTCTCGAGAGGAGGGGACGGCGAGGGTGCTGCGTGGCCCTTACGTCTTCCTGGAGGCGGGGGCGTACCTCAACAAGCGCTATGGGGCGGACTGTCGGTATTTTATCCTCCCCACGCCTAATTTTCCCTCCTTAAGCGCCTTCGCCGTCAGGAAAGGCTCTCCATTCATCCCCATCCTTAATAATATGTAAGTTGTGTCATTTTCCACCCATCTTCCTCCTCCAGCTTAACTGAAATTAATAACTTAATGATGGTGCTTATACTATGTGTTTGAGTATTTGTTGATGATAATGAACAAAAATAACTGTATACTAACATGTCTGAAGTATTTGAGCTCTACTTTCGCCGTGAGTGGTGTCTTTCAAAATTATCCTCCAAACATGAGCCAGAAGATTCCCTTTAATTGCTAATAAGCATATGACACTTCTTAACAACGATCCTTTACGATTTGACGGAAAGTATAAGTAGACGCAGTAGTAAAAAAAAAAAAAAAAAAAAAAAAAAAACTTAAATGCTCTATCATACTTATTGCTGGTTGCCGTGTCTTGCAAAATTATACTCTAAACACGCATCGGGAGGTTCCACCAAGGTTGAGAAGTCATATCATTCAAAGAGTTCAGTTATGGCAAAGATTATGTCCCTCCGCTCAGTCTCTTCCTGATTTTGTATGTAATATGCATGCGAGATTCATAAAAGTTATCTGAGTACGTGTTTCACTTTCTTTCACATATTGCAGAATCTTCTCTTACGTTTCTACTCGTAATTTTTCAAGTGATATCTGTAGTCAGTATTTTATCTCTCGTATTTAAGATTCAAATACGTACAAGATACGCAGGTAAGCTTCACATAGTTATCTGCACACGTCTTTCATTCCTGCAGAATTTTTGTGTATTTGTTGCAGAATCCTAAAGATGAAATCGACAGGACTAATGAAAAAATGGCACTGGGAGGCGACGCCCAAGCCAGTGGACTGCTCTGACCTCGAGTTCCTTCCCGTAGAGGCAAGTGTGGTGGTGACGGCCTTCCTCTTGCTGGCGTCAGGAGCGTCTCTCTCCCTTTTGTTCCTAGCATGGGAGAGGAACAGATACGGGGAAAAAAGAGAAAGTAAAATTGTGCCAAGGAGGAAGGATGGCAAGATCACTCACAAAGGAGAAATGTAACAACGAAGACAACAAGATCGCGTTGTCTCGGTGACTCCAGATTCGTGGAGCTTAGAAAATTTTACCTATGTTATATACGTTGTGTGTCGCTGGGCTCAAAATTTAGCCACTCCATGTAAATAGTTGGCTTTCGGTCACACACACACAGAGAAGGCCCGGGTTCGAGTCACAGGGGCGGCGAGTCAAATGGGCTAGCCTCTTAACGTGTAGCCCCTAGCAGCAAGCAGGATGTATCCTGAGAGGTTGTGATCTCGCTGTCTTTATGTGCAATGTGCGAGTGGTCTCAGTCCTACCCATAGATCGGTCACTATAAGCTCGATCTCCTTCCGTTGGGGAGGGGCTGGTTGGGTGACCAGCAGACGACCGTAGGTGAATGACACACACACAGACACATACACATACTCAGTCTAATTATAATCCACGTATCATCAATAGATCGACAGAAAAATAAATACATACATATACATATTATACAAACCTACATTTCTGTTTTCGTCCCCACATCGACCCTCGTTAACAAACACGTGAAGGCAGGAAGAGGAGGCTGCCACAGACAATGTTCGGGGGAAGGCGGAGGTAAGCAAAGCTACTCTCATTTGTTGGGGCCGGACGCGCTTTGGCTACGGGCGGTCCTGACTACACCCGTCGGATCCCCCGCAGAGAAAGTTGACTTTACAAGCCTCTACCTTAGGGCACACTATGTATTTATAGATAGCCCCGGAAAAGACTAGAATTCAGAGAGAGACATGACGGCATCCCAGCCAAGAACGCTCTCACGATTAGTTTCAGTAATTTCGCACGAGTCCTTATGGGAGTTTTAAAATTGCGAAATTGTCAGAAATTTACTCGTGTGAAAGCGCTTCGGCAGAGGAGCGTCAGAAACTCACCCCGCCTGCTCAGAGTCCGGGGTGCTACTGAGACGACAGCAAGAGTCGAGGGTAGAGGGTCGAGGATCACGAGCTGCTTTAGTGCCACGAAACTAATTTGATCGCGCGTTCGCTTATTTAGTGATAAAGCAGTTTTCTGAAATTTAATGAAATGTTATTTCCTTTATCTTCCTTGGTGATAACTTCTATAATAAAATACCCACTATTAGTCTCACTTTGCATACTATGATACAGCTTGTCATTATCGTCGTCTCGAATAACGCATCCAGACTCGCGGGATCTCTGGTTCCATCTTAGAACTGCCAGCAGCTGCTCAGCACGATGACGTAAATGTACCAAATTGTATTTCGTTTCGAACCACAGCGTAACTAATTTTGTCCATCTAAATAATGGCAGTAAACATTGTTTTGTAATATGAGATTATTATTCAAAGGCAACAAGTGGTCAAAAAAATTATAACAGGACAAGAAGTGTGTAATACGAAGATGGAATAAAGGAAAACGTGGTGACACCTGCAGCTTCCTGTCACAGCCTTGTCTCCTCTCTGTATATCGTCAGAATTTTCAAGACCATGTTATAATAGTTGTTATAGTTCATGCTTTCACCACAGCACTCAATGGAGCATCCTTTCTCATGGCTGGCTAGTCTCACCAAAATGACAAGAACGAACATGACAAACTTCATATTGCAAGAGGCAAAACTATGTAATAAAAGGGCAGACTTTTATATTTATTTTTTTTTATTAACAACCCTCCTTACACTAACATGTCTTCCCTCTATGAATTTATAAGGTGTAAGCAAATCAGGAAAATAATTTGTCACTGATCTCAATAAAACACCACCACATCTGCACTTACGTAGAAAACAATCATGTCATGAAAAATTAAACAAGCACACAAAGAAAAATCTGTTTCCCTAGCAATGGGCTCACCAACAGAACCCCACCTGTACTCTCCAACAATGGCCATCCACTAGCACAACACTGCAGAACACATCACAGAAAAGTTGTTTTTATAGAGCAGTTAAATGGAATGGCAGTCTTGTAAGCACTGGCTTTTGTATTAGAGGAAAAAAACTCAAATGTTGCCCAGCAGCACCTTGATCTTTTCAAGAGCTTCTTCCTTCTTCTTGTGCAGTGGTGCCTCAGCATCCATGTACTGCTGCTTGCTCATCTTGCCAGCCACCAGCTTCTCCACATTGGTCAGCTGCTGCACCACACTTTCACGCAACGTCCTGCAACAAAAGAAAGCAATGTCTCATTCATGAGAGAAATACACAGCCGATGACCTGGACATAGAATAGGGCACAGTAAGTGTATATCTGACATATACACATATTATGGGGATCAGTGCAAGTGATCGAAATTATGAAGTTGTGAAATGAGTAAAAAGGAACATCCTGAGATGGCACAGCCATATTGAGAGAACAAAGCAAAAGTTGGAGGAGCTAATACGAGAAGGCCACTCAGGATGAGGTAAAGGAGTACACATGTGAAAGGTGTTAGTAAACGCCAAGTATTTTAGTTTGCACATGAAGAGGTCGAGGCTTTTCTGCACTGACCACCTGCTTGGGGATAATTGGAAAAAGGCATCAGAGACAGATTGATCACTGCCTCTCAGAGGTAGCATTTGGTATGTTTTCAGACAAACTAGAGGCTCAGAGCAGTTTAAACACACACATGTTTATTTATGCTTCACAAATATTAGGGGATGTGATGGTGCAGTCATTATATTTAGTCCTTTCCTCAGGATACAAGACTTAAATGCAAGTTTATGTTCCAAGGTGAAGTGAAAATACCAAACAAATAAACAGTTCAGTAAATGTTCTGGGTCTTATCCACATTTTTCAAGCCACTGGAAAATTTGGAGTGAATAAAAATCTAACATTTCCTACCTTTAAGTAAATACATCAACCTCCATCTAATACTTCATCCCCTTTTGTTATATCTGAGCTATTCACATACAAGCTTTTGAGATTCAGTTGCTAAATGTGCATCAGAAAATTCTCATTCACTCCTCCCATTCCTAAATTTTCATCCTTACTTGTCAAGCTTCTGGAGTTCAGCCACCTTCTCAGCATACTCTGCATTATCAAGGCGAATCTTTGCAGACAAATCGGAGATGGCTTGGGTCTCATCACGGATGCTGCCTTGTATCTTCTTGGTAGCAGTCTGAAATTTTAAAAATCGAATCTGAGCTACAAAAGTGAATGTGTTACAAGTATCCAATATTACTAACACTACCTTACTTTCACAGACATGAAGATGAAGCAGAGTAAATTTTCACACTTTTAATACATTTCTTACGGCTTTGAATAATATGATACAAGCTATAGAGTTAAATAACCTGACTTCCTCACCTGTGAGTGAGTGACATCCTTTGAGCTCTTCAGTTTCTGTATCTCCTCCTCCAGCTTTTCATAGAGACGTGCTCGCTTCTCATGGTGGGTGTGCACTTGCTCACAATGGGAAGACACTCTCATCTTTGCCTCCGTCGCATCATCCTTGCTTAGAGTCAAGTCGAGACGCACGTACAGAATAACCTGCAGGTGAGGGATGAGCTAGTTATCTATGTCAAGAGAACTGTGGGTTACGTACAAAACAAACTTCAAACTTATCAACCAAGTGTGATGAGAATTTCATTACTATATAACATCTTTTGTTTCTGGGCCAGTCCAATTTATCCTTCTCCAGAAAATCACATGACTCTTAATCAACTTTTCTTGCTTGAAACAAAAAATACCTTTCTATACAAAATATCACAAAGAAAAAACACAATGAAATCTCACCGTCAGGAAGAGGATGAAGAAAGCAATGACAACAAGAAGGGGCTCCTGCAACATAAGGATAGCAGGAAACTTGTAGTGGAGTGTGAAGTCTTGGATGTGACTTTCCACTAGATTTCTCTTTGTGACAGAGACTACAGGACGACCCACTGTGTCCAGGTATGTGTAGTGGACAGTGTCAGGAAGACGCTCCATGGGGTAAGGAGTCCTGGGAAAATAAATTTCTTCTACTTTCCAGGCGGTAGTGATAAAGGTAAGGCAAACAATGCTGAACTTTGATCTTGCCTAAATCTAAGGTAAATATGTCAATATTCCCTTCTGTATTCTAACTAATGGGACACAAAGAACACATTATCCTAAAGCTCCATTAAAGTCATTCCTACTGCATGAGAGAGCAACACCATAACACAACATTCATAAACAGCACAAAACAGTGATTTTGTGTAGTATTTATTTATTTTTTTTCAAGTGTCACCTCACAAAATGCCTGAGGATAAATTTAATCATGTGTAAGATTACTTTTATGCTGCCAGTCATTATTGTTTTATGACAGTGACTACAGCACTTAAACAGCTAAGTCAATCTACCATGACTCCTACTTATGGGAACTCTTGATAGAGTGGCTACAACAGATATAAGCTCATAATAATCCATGCATGTCATCCCTGTACATTCTAGCACCTTTACTTCTCCCATTCTTTTTCACATTCCATACAATTCAAGATCATACTTTTACTTCACAGGAATATGTTCTCTCACACAGCATCAATTCCACTTCTGTACAGTACAACTTACTCAAAAGCAACGTTACGAACTCCCTCTGGCAGGATAACAGTCAGCTTCAGTTCATCAATTGTAACGTCATCAAAGACATGGTCCAAAATCCTCATCTTCAAAATGTATTCATCACCTGGAAATGATTAATTATTTCATGATTCATAATCTGCAATCCCACACTTGTGTATGAGTGCATGTGAGAGAGAAAAGGCCAACAATCCTGCTCTTCTGTGTGTGAGAGCAGCCCTATAACTTGTGTGTGTTTATCAACTATTCCAAAGAGAAAGTCAAGACTATATAAATCTATGGACTGTGATAACATGTATACATAGATAAGCATAATTTACACAGGGACTGCCACATGTATGCTTCTTGGCTTCTTCCAGCCTCCCTTACTTTTTAATTGTTATATAATTCATGTCTACTAGACAAAGCATCTGCCAAAAATAAATACATGAACTCTACAAGCAGATAGTGAGCTTACCAGAGCTGTAAAGATACTCATATGAAGGCACATTGTAGCCAATTTTATAATGGGTCTTCCATCCCCCAAAGAGAGGGAACCTTGGCCTCAAGTCTAGCTCAACAGCATCATCCTGGATGCGCATGTGTGACGTGGAAATGTTGCCAATCTCATCCCGGTAATATACGTCCTTGGCAGATGCTGGGATGATCGTCTTGAAAGATCTGTTAAGAAAATGTAATAAGTTCTAACCATTAAATGTATACCAGGTAATTCCTTAGGTATTCTGGAGGTGGTATATAATATAAAAGTAGAATACAGTTCAATGTAATGGAAATCATATGCACAACTTAGGCAAACAAGACTAAATTCTCACAACTTTGATTTTTGCACTCCATTTGCACCTCACCATTTTTGCACCTCACATATTTTGCTATGTTTTAAAGCTTTCAATGACATACTTTTTTTAACTCGGGAAAAAAAAAATTTATATATATATATATATATATATATATATATATATATATATATATATATATATATATATATATATATATATATATATATATATATATATATGACCTTTTCTTTGTCTTGTTCCACCTTCTCCCTCTCCCTGCTTTGCTTACTTGATGCTGGAGTAGCTATTGTGTTCCCGCTGGTAGTCATAGCGAGAGAATGGTCCTTTGAGTTTGGCACCAGTGTGAAGGACATCAAGAGTCTCCTCCACAGCAATGTTCCCCCAGTGAGACACCTCAATGATCCGCTCCAGCTTGCTGACCATCAGGAAAGGTGAGTTGTTCTCATAGTGGATAGTCATTGGATCCTGAAAACAGTAACTTCCATCACTGCCACCATAGAGTCTATGAAGAAAAAGTAATTCATTCAAGTACTTTTAGAAAGTGCCCTCAGCTACATGCCGGTGAAGGTTTTAATGGGATAATATTTCCCAGTACTCAAACTTACCAGGTAGGAACCAGATAGGTCTGGGCACTGGGAAATACTTAATGAGTAAGATGAAAGGGTACATGTGAGTGAAAGAGAAGCTAAGAGCTGACAGACATGAGCAAGCATTATGACAGATTAAACCTACCTGGGCAGTCAAAAACAAAAATATAAATCCGCATTCTTAATTTTATCCAAAACTATGTAGCAACAGTAACTCAGTTGCTTTGATCCAGTATTCAATCTAAAATAAGAATAATTCAAATATGTTTTCCAGAATGAAACTTGTACTCACCACAGTGAAGCCAGCCACACCTTCATAGGAACCATAGGTGATGGAGGTGTCAGTGTGGGTGGTGGGCTTGAGGCGAGAGTAAGATTCAATGTTTGGGGACGGGAGGGTGACAGTGGTGGTCTGTGTGGTGGTGGTGTAGGGGGTGAGCACATAGTGGTTGCCAGTGTAGCGCACCAGCTGCTTCTCTCCCTGCTGGATGTAGGCAGGGTACGGCTCCAGCAACTGTGTCATTATCATTTCCACCTCCACCTGAGGAAAGTAAGTCTGTTTACTCACTTGTCAGGGACACACCTTGCTAATAACACTACACGTGCCAAGATGGTTATTGGCTCATATCTGACACATCTGTAAGAATAGCAAAGGAACACAAGTATCCTTGCACTTACTTCTCTTAGAAATTTTACTTAGTGAAAGAAAGAAATGACAGACCAGTAACAATTTTATCAATGCAGCAGATGGAATGATTATAGCATATAAACTGAAACTTGTGGTCAAAGGCTGGTCCCACCTCCCAACGTGCTCCTTGAGACTTACATTGGCAGTCTTCCCAGGCTGCAATGGGTCTCGCAGGTCCACCCGGAAGAAGGCCAGGTCTCGATGCTCAGCAACCTGAGCCTCTGATACTTTTAGGACAGAGCTGCCAGACTGAAAGAAAACCTTTTATTACTACCGTGATTTTTATATGTACCTGGATTTTCCTTAATATGAATATTCAATGCATAGGGGCACCAGAGTTGGTGCACAAGTCTCTTGTCCCATCCCACAAAATCATGCATGTCTCCACTGGCTAGCAATGTGTTTTCTCAAATCCCCTTCTTAATGTACAAGAGACTGGTCAAGGACTGCACAATAAATATATGTGAAGGAAGCCATACTAATGTACCTTAATTTTATTTCTTAGCTTAGACTAAGTTTAAGTTAAGGGAGGTGACTGGGGTAATTTTTTACTAATATTTTTAAAAAGGACAAAATTAGTTTTTTCCACTCAACATGCCAGGGATGCCATGTACTACCAGGTGATGAAGCCTATTTCTGTAGAATTTAAAGAGTCTCCTTAAGAGATTTCAAAGCCCTGTGCTATTATGCCATAGCCAGACGTGCACACAAGCACATGGCTTTTTTTTCCTTGTAAATTTTGTCATGTCATTCCTCTCACCACCTGTGCCAGCTGACAGTCTGCTGGACTAGATACACACAGGAGGCCCTTAGTCCTTATCCAGATGCTGACATGGAGGGTGTTGATTTTTATTTCTCTGCTTTACAACTAAAAACATCTTTACAAATAATGTACAAGCGCTAAACAACCAAGATTCACAACATCAAAAGGCTAATGGAGCAGCCAAGACTCAAAATACATGCTCCTTCTGTATTCTATTGCCGCCTCACTCCAGGAATAACAACCTTGAGTACCTAGTGGGCAAACTCCACTTCCTCACCAGGACCCTAACTACTGGAGAGGGGCAACAATAGTATACAGGAGCCACTATTAGTAAGATTTACTTTCATTTCAAAGTGATTAAAAAATAAAATCTGAAACAAACCGATTTTAAGCTTCATTTGAATCTCCCTACACATTCGCCAAATTCCATGAACTTCACTGAATATCATACATTTATACCAACAATCTTACCATGATTTCAAAGCCATAGGATGTACCATATGCCCAAGGCACTCCGCTTAATGCAGCTTTAATTTCACTGCTGATTTCTTCACTGCGAAGATCACGATTTATAGGACATTACATTTAACCCTGAACTAGTCAGTCCCGAAATTATATGGCCTAAGTTATATTCGTAATCCCACACCCGCAGTAGGACGATAGCACCCGGCGTCTGCTGCGCGGTTTCGGATGACAGAGCAAGGAATGCACCGATATATGGCAAGGGCGTTCACATCAGGATGTGAACGCCCTTGCCATACACACACGGTAGCAGAGGTGCATCAAATACACCCAGCCAGCCAATGCCTCCATCATGGAGGAATTAGTGAAGAACAAGTAACTCCCTCCCACTACCTCCTAGACCTGCCATGGGGACACCCACGCCTGCACCT
Organism: Scylla paramamosain; assembly: GCF_035594125.1. Lineage (NCBI taxonomy): Eukaryota > Metazoa > Arthropoda > Malacostraca > Decapoda > Portunidae > Scylla > Scylla paramamosain. The sequence continues at coordinate 16,752,852 of NC_087185.1, forward strand.
GAAACTCACCTGCACGTTCATGTATGACAGCTTGTCCTTCTCCACCTGGGTGAGGGTGACCAGAAAGGCCCTTACCGGCGCGGGCCCGCCATTCTCCAGTGTGATCTTCTGCGTCACCTTAACCAGCTGGGATGAAATGTCCAGCTTCCTTTCGATCTTCTTGTTGATGAGGTCCTTGTTAATGCCATCCTGGGCAGCCACCACGCCCGTCACGGCCACCACCAGGCACACCAACAGCCGCATGCTCCCCCGGTGTATGGTGGTTAGTGCACACATCCACACAGCGCCGCCCGCCAGCCAACCACAGAGTGACAACAGCCGCCCCCTGCCCCCCCCTGACACCTGAGCAGCGCCAGGCGAACCTCACATCTCACCTCACCCTGCCCACCCCTTATCCTTACCCACACTCCTGTTTCCGCCACTACTCTTAGTATAAATTTAAACTATTATGTTACGATACGTGGTAACTTATGAGCTTATTTATATACAAAGGAATTATTGTGACAATTTTGAGTCCCGTATGAGCGTCAAAATGCGCCTCGTGAAATGTCAAAAATTGTGTTCAGCGCTGCATTAGCACTCGCAAAATACCTGATAGAGGAAATATATATATAGCTCTACTTTCAGTATAGTGGTATTAACTAATCATAAACATTAAATAAATGGGAATGACCGCTTCCATACACAAAAGGCTGCTCCCTTCCCTGCCTTGCCTGCGAGCGCCGTAATAACACATTTAGTACAGAATATAATTAAGCAGGTTGACATACCTATTTATACTTGCTTACTGTCCGTTAAAGTGGCGCCATACCACCCAGTTATTATGGCACTTTATATCAATCAATTTGAGAGTCGTTAAAATGTATTGAGTGTTTCCTTGAACTCTTCACCTTCAAAGATTTTTTCAAGTTCTCAACTTGATTTGTATGAGATCATTGAATATATTGGATAAAGCAAGCATCATTTTGATTCTTCATTCGTGTTCCTAGGAACAGGATTTTCATTTCCTTCCTGCTCTGCTGACTGCCATAATCATCCATGGACATAGCAGAGGGATATGATGCTCCTGAGATTCATTCTGACTTTTCTTTGACAGGACCATAGATGGATACAATATCTATAAGCGTGTATAAATGGGCTACCTGGTACACAGAACTTTGCAAGTTTCACCTTGAGAACTGGGAATAAAAAAAAGGTCTGCAAGAAGTAATTTTCTCTTGAGGCTCCTTGATTCTTCACTAGCAACTTGTGGACAGTCACTTTAGCCGTATACCACATTACTTGAGGACCAACTTCCTTCCTTCAGCTCTGTTTAATACTGTACTATCTTGGAATAATCTAAAAAACAATCTGAATTTTGTCTGTTTTCACACTGAAGGCCTTCCACCAAAACATTATGAGTTATAGCCTAGTGTGATGTCTAGCTTTACAGTCCTATCCACCCCAACATCATTTGAAATATTAGAAGTCTTTGCCTTGCAGTAAAATCATAAACACTGGTGATGACTGCAATTTTTGTTATGAAAAACTGTTTCTTTATCCAGCCAGAAATCAACTCACTGAACTTGTTTTTTTATTTATTCATTTATTTATTTATTTTTTTTTTTTTTGTCAGTTTTTAATGCTTTGCAGGTCAGCTGATTCCTTGATGTTTTGGTCTTTGACACGCTTTACTAGTTCATTTGATTTCATGTCTGTTAACTACCAAGTGTAAGTAAATTTTGTTAAGGTTGTCTGGTGTTCTCTTCTCATGGTGATGGTATGGTTTCAGACAGCACCATCAACCAATATCACATAAGGAGCTTATCTGTTATATTTATATCCTTGTTAACTCTTTTACCCATTCAAACACCTCAAACAAGTCATCCCAGAACCCTAGTTTTTGTTAGATGTATTAACATCTCATTGAATGGTTTATGTCTTACACTCTTAACTATTTCAGTCAGTCTTCTTTGTACTGACTCATCCCTAATCTATATTTGCTGTATGATATGAAGACCAATATTAGATTGCATCCGGGCAATAGTAATTCCTGCCCAGCAAATGGAAGAATGCAATGGAAAAGGTTTGAAAATTTTCAATTGGTTGATTTAATCTTCCTGCAGCAAGACAATAATGCACATTATAGTCTGATGTCTTCCAAAAGGGCAGGTCTTGAATTTGAATAGGATAATTAACTGGTTGGATAAATAACACCAATACTTTATGATAAAATTATTATTTACATTTATTATCACAGGATGATACAGGGTCACTCAGGGAAGAGGATTCTTGCCTGTATGTGGATTCCATCCATGACTATCTAATATGTATGTGAGCACATTTACATCCACTTAACATATTATCATTGCTTTTTATGAACAAGACCATTCTTCTACTGTACATGCTGGATGGCATTTAGTAAGGTATATATATATATATATATATATATATATATATATATATATATATATATATATATATATATATATATATATATATATATATATATATATATAATGAATGAATGAATGAAATGGTAACCTTAAACATGCATTCATATTTTGCTCTCATTCTCACAACATACTATAAACATTACTGGTAGTAATTAATATTTTGTATCTATATAAATCCTAACTCAAAAAGGTACTAAATTAAAAAATTAATTCTTAACAAATAATAATCCCTGAACATCTGGAACATCACTACTCAGCTACTCAGAGGGAATTATGGAACGAAGCTGGGATTGGAGACTGAATCTGAGACAGAGCTGTTGTCAAGATCCTCCAGTGGGATATCATCACTACTGGGCACTGGCAGGTCTGGTCCCACATAATGTTGGTGCTCCTCCAACTCCCAAGGACTTCTTGGGGTTTCCTGCACGATTCTGAAAAAAAAAAAATAGATAAATAAATAAAATAGATAAACAAATAAACATAAAATACAAAAACAAATACATAAAAAAATAGATAAATCAAATGAAAACCCATGGACCTATTTCTTCACTCCTACTTCTCTTCATAGGAGATTCTTACACATTCCCTACCTCTCCTTATTTTCATTCTCCTTATAATGATTTAAAATCTTAAATGTAAGACTGACATATGATTTTGCACATACAAAAATAATTCGGATAAGATACAAGAGACATAAGTGTTTACCTTCTCTTATTCTTGAAATAGAAAAAGCCTACAACTCCAATGATGATGGCAAACAAGACTCCAAAGACAATGCCAGCAATGGCCCCTGGATCAAGTTCTCCAGTCGTGGGTGAAACAGTGGTGGTGATGGAGACAGGCACCTCACAACGGTCCCCAGTATAATCAGCTGAACAACTGTATAAATAAATTCATATATAAAAAATCACACATAACATTAAATTTTTATTTATGTAGATTGGTGGACATGACTTGGCTGCACACACCCCAGCTGGAATGAAAGAATACTGCCACCTGTATTTCCTGCAGGCCATAAAAGGAATAGAGCAAGAGGACTGTGGTGCCCTTCATCTGTTGATGTGCTATCTCAGGTAATCCTGCTTAAACAACTATCCTGCTTATACAACTAGCAATTCTCCATACATGTGGAATGCAGGTAGGATAAAATAAGCAGAATGCAGTAATCCAGTTCAATGCAAAAAGAATTAGGTGCATAGACCCTTAAAAACAATTAGTTCTAATGCATGTTTGCTAAAAAACTAGTCCCTTTGACAGGCAGAAAATTCACAGTTACTTGTTTAAATACATATTGATCATATTTCATCCAATCACAAAGTATATTCTTTAGCATATGATAATAAAATGCTTATTTTTAAGACTCTATTTAACTAGATTTTAATTAAAGGTAAAAACTTATTAGCACCAAATTCAAGTTTTAATGTAATAGATAAAACAATGATGTGTACCTCAATATCCTCCTTTCTAATAAAGGTTTTGTGACCTCCATCACAACTTACTTGCAAGCGGGACGCTCTCCTCTTCCCTGTGGTGCACACACTCCATTATTCTGGCAGTAGTTGTTTGGACAGTCACCACACACGGACTCATCAGCTTGATGTGTAAAACACTGCACAATGCCATTACACACATCGTCCATGATCATGCATGGGTGGTTAGACATGAACTTGTCACCACAGTAAAAGAATCCTGGATCACAGTGGGAATTTTCTGGAAGAACAAAGAAACATTGCCTCTGAGAATCTGTCTTAGGTATCAATATATCTGATTTTAAAATATCTTACATGAACACCATATCATTAAAAGCATCTAGACTGATTCCTTAATCTATAATATATCATTCTGTATTAAGGACTTACCATTGCTTTCCCTGTAATGAGACTAATAAATTCAAACCCATCTGTTTTAGTCTTTTTAGTCCTTTCAAGGTAATTTAAAACAGTCTGACTTTCTTAATGTTGAAACAAATAAGGTTTAAATAATTTGCTGAAAAGTACATCCTGTATTACACCGTGAAACTTTTCTGTTTGAAAAAATAAAAGGGAAACTATGAGTCTGTGAGATGATATAATCAGACAAGTATCTTACTGTGAAAATGAGGAATCTTAATCTTAAACCTCCACTTCCTGTCACTGCCATTTTTCCATGTTACTTAAGCTGATCTTTGGTCAGTAAAGGCAATAGTACAAGATAACTTTATATAACTTTAAGATAACTGGAATAAGCACTGATGTATTAATAAAAGTAACATGGTGCATGATTGCACACCAATAAAATTGCCATCACATAACAGATAATAAGATTATGGGGAAAAAAATAAACAAAGATAAAAAAAAATTAAATGATTACCAGGGCACTGTGTTTCATCAGCCTTATTGGGACAATCAGGAATACTGTCACAGAGAAGAAGTCCTGGAATGCAGGTATGGTCTGTATCTTCACAGGAGAATTCTTTCTTGCTGCAAGCATAAGGGTTTGCTGTGGTGCTGACAGTGCTGGTGGAGGTGCTGCTGGTGGTGGTGGGCCTTGTGTGTAGAGTGGTACATGTGTTGCCTGATGAAGGAATGTTCACCAATGATCATTCTGATTCATTCATAATCACCACTATTACTTAGTATCAAGTATATGATCCTGTAAGAAGCTGGTACCAGAATGCCATCCTGACATGTCATCTTTCAAATCCAGCTTCTCTTAGACAATGTATGTACTTCATTAATGTCAAATCTGCATGACATCAAACTGTAGTAATCACTGATCTGACACTTAAAACAATTACAGTCCTTTCACAGGCCACTTACTGCAGTTGGCTTCATCAGATGCATCAAGACAGTCAGCAATGCAGTCACAGATGTAGCTTTCAGGAATACACTCCCCAGACCCACACCTCAGTTCTCCATTCCCACATGTATTGTTTATAGGAGGGGGACCAACACCTGTCTCACACTCCTGGAGGAAAACAAAATTTAAGATAAAACATCTCTCTCTCTCTCTCTCTCTCTCTCTCTCTCTCTCTCTCTCTCTCTCTCTCTCTCTCTCTCTCTCTCTCTCTTTCAACACTCTAAACTAATGCTATTTACACTTACAGGAGTGAAGGATACATCATCAACTGCAATGTACGTATGCTTTGAAGTTCCTGTTTCAGCTTCAAACATGACGACATAGTTATTTTTCATGTTAACAAGGATCACCACCTCCTTCCACCCCTTATCATGGTTGCCACTCTCTGAGGCCACAGGATACCGTTGATTGAATCGATCTGCAAGGATGCCACACAAACATCAGAGGAGTATGAAGTACAGAAATACTTGAAAACTTGGCTCACACAAAATCTTTTCAAATGTGTATGAAGGCATAATGCTAATGGAGAAACCATACCTGACAAATACACCCTGAGGGTTCCAATATCCACATTTTCTGCACCGTTATCAGTGTGCATGTAATACCAAAATCGTATGTAGCAGATGCCCTGTGAGGCTGGATATTCATATTCTGTCTCCATAAGGGCCAAGAGTCCAGGTTCCCCAGTTTTGCTGGATACATACACATAATAGCCTGTGGAGATACCATGCCAAAGGTATCAGAATACTATAGAGCACATCTTATGCTTCTGCATCAAGATTTTTCAGTATGGCATAGCTTTTATTATTCATTATTATTTCATGAAAAGTTTCTAAATGGTCAATGTTTAATTTAAAGACATTCATTGAAAAATCTGTAACAGTATTTATTCATCTATCAATTTATTAGAGATGATTTAGATATTCTATTCACATGTAAGACAGTGATGAGAGAGAGAGAGAGAGAGAGAGAGAGAGAGAGAGAGAGAGAGAGAGAGAGAGAGAGAGAGAGAGAGAGAGAGAGAGAGAGAGAGAGAGAGAGAGAGAGAGAGAGAGAGAGAGAGAGAGAGAGAGATGCATAAAATGAAAGGTAAATATGAAGAAATGTGTAAATACATACACAGTTTTTGTATCAGATACTTCATGTATATTTTTATGAAACGTTATTCACATTCTGATACTTTCCAATACCTACAACTCTTATTTAGCATTCATATTCACATTTGAATCATTAAGGTGTCTGTGTAAATATATATATAATAAAGGAAGTTAAAGAGTTGAATTTGATGTTAATACCTATGGAAGCAAGAGTGTGGTCATGTAGAGGGCCTGTACCATCCTGGTCAGAGGCACTGGCCTGCTGCCAGTCCATGTCATCATCTGCACGCTGCCTGTATGCACAGTCTCTCAGCCATGATCCAGAGTCAAAGTTGCAATCACCCTAGATGAAAAGAGTTTCCCTATTTAAGGTTTGTATTTTCTCCTTTATGATGCTAGACTATAATTAAAGTGGACCTGTTAACACAGAAAACACCATTATATAACTGGTGGAAAGCTCTGGTTGTTTGAGATACAAGGCCACACAAATATTTTTTTTCATGCTATATAACCTTTCCTGCATCTAATGACATACATACAAAAGATATGCTGCCGCCACTTATACTCACCTTAACATGTAGACACTGGAACTCATCACTCTTGTCATAGCAGTCATACTTAGCATCACATGCATACTGGCGTGGGATGCAGTCACCACTCGAACACTGGAAGTCTGTGCTGCTTTGGCATTCATCAGTAGGCTTGCAATTATGGAACACCAAGTCGTCCAGGGCAATGTGATTCTAAAAAGGGGAAATGTATGCATAAAAAAAAAAATTAAGTAACATAGAATTCTCTTGCTTCACTGTATCCCACAGGTAGCTTAGACAGGTTGTGATACAAGAAAAAAGTTTTTAGATGCTTATTTATACATGTGCAGATTTACAATCATCATCCACTTATATTTGAATTTATGTAAAGTTCTAGATTATATATATATATATATATATATATATATATATATATATATATATATATATATATATATATATATATATATATATATATATATATATATAAGTAACATTCTCTTAAAATTACATACTAGATCATATGAAAATTGACCAACTCAGCTATTTTGGGATGGGTCAGGTTAGATTATAAGCTAGTGACATTACTTAGTGTCACTTAACTTAACCACTCTCAATCTGACTTAGCCTAATGTAACTCATCCTAACAGTTACTGAGGTGGCTGATCTTCATGTGATCCCAAACATATCTTTTATATAACAAGAATAATGAAATACTCATTTGGTTCACAATGATTTGGACAACTTGCTCACACCTTTCCTCTGCCATGTGTGGCCATGAAAAGAAGAGTGAAGTCTCTCTTGCCCGCAATTGGTACGTAATCTGATGACCAGTTGTTGAGAGATGATGCTGTCCACAGAATTTTTGATGGATTCCCAGCAGCCTGAATGGAGTGCAGGATTATCTTTTAGTTTCACATATTAATTTCTTTTACACTGTATCCTCTCCATACATATAAGATGGCAACCCAAGTAAGAATCAAAAGTACAACATTTAACAAAATATGTACCTAATAAGATCAAAGAATAAATAATAACCTTATATGTACATACCATGTACACTCAACATCTTCATTTATTCATACAAAAAGACACAGACTAGAGAGAACCTAAATACTATTCCATAATAAAACTAAATAAATAAAATAAATAAAGCTGGTTCAAAAACAAATAAAATAAAAAATCTTTACGTTTGTTTTAATTCTAAAGATTAAGCTACAGGAAAATATATAAATAAAGTAACTGATTTGTCAAACTTTTTACAGTATCCCATCTCCAGTATGTGCATCCCAACCTCAAAGCATCACACTCACTGCATCCTGTTCTGATTTCCTGATGAGAGTTAGAGACGATGAATCTCCATCAAAGGCCAGGTATGACCAGAAAGCCAAAGTGCAGTGTGGACCCACAGATGAAAAAGTATGGGATTCCAATATTGCCACCTCTCCTCCGTTCCCCTGCAATTTCATTTGGGATATCAAGGAATACCATTTGGAAATTTGAGAGAGGCTTAATTTATTAAGAGACAGTCAGGTAATGCAGGAAAATTATTGTTTTAAATCCAAAAGTTCAAATGTCACAAGATAAAGAACACAAAAAGCATCAATATAACATTTTTGCATGCCATTAACTCTAATTAACTAAGCATGTAAAAATATACATCATATAATCATCACACTCTGCACATATTTGTTATATTCCATTATATCTTTACTGTTGATCTTTTGTTTCTTCTGTCAGTTCTGTCTTTCTATAACAATGGAATTTCCAGTTAATTGCAAACTATTATTCTAACATTTTTTCTTACTGGAAACAATAAAATATGAAGATATTAATAAGATTGGTAGATATGCTGACCTCATCCTTGGTTGTGGTGAGATCATGGGTGTCTTTGTGGTTAGAGTGGTCACTACTGGGGCCAGGTGGTAGAGCTGGGAAGCCTGAGATGGCCCAGTGGATGGAGCTGCTTGTACTCTCAAACCATCCACACCAATCATCATCTTCAAAGTCACAGCTTGTGGCTATAATAAAACATTATTATCATCAACACTGCCATTCTCATTATCATCATCATCATCATCATCATCAGCAGCAGCAGCAGCAGCAGCAGCAGCATTACCATCAGCTAACCAACCTCCTTGCCTTCAGCCACTTTTAGTAATGGTTATAAAAGAGAGAAAAAAAATAGAAAACTATGCATAATGTTTATATATAACAGACATCACATCTAGCCAATTAAATTCAGATCACTGTTACGTATAAACAATCAACACTAATCACTACTTAAAACTTCAGTTATTTTTTTTTGCTTTGTCCTCAAGGCACCATCATTCACAATACTGTGCCAAAAATGTCTTCCAAGCCCACAGCAGTGTACTGGAGTAGTGCATGTCATTGCCTATTGGTCTTGTCAGCTCTCACTGAAATATTCTCCTTTCATCATAATTATCCCCATATTATTTTATATTTGCTTTTGTACTATCCTCTAAAGTAACTGGCACCTTTTGTGTTTTTCTCCCTATTTCTTTAATTGCCCTTGGTCCTCTTAAAAAAATAAATAAATAAAATAACCCTACTTCATCAGGTAAACTGACACATGAGTAATTCACTATAATGCAACAAAGAGACTCAAGTGTTCAAATTTACAAAGAAAAAAGAGCAAGAAAATAATGAAAGAAATAAAACTCACTGCATCCTTTCTCATCTGTTCCATCCCCACAGTCATCCAAGAAGTTGCAGGACTCAATAGGATTGTAGCATTTGCCATTATCACAGAGGAGTTGTCCAGGAAGGCATAATGGTGAGGGTGTGGTGACTTCACCTTCTCCAGGAAGCTGATTGTTTTTTGATGATTCACATGATGGTGTCATGGAAAAGTCATCAAGGAGCACATGGCCTGAATCTGCGCCACTCACCATGCCTTCCACAACAACCTGTTCACCAGACATGCTCATCAAGGATAACACACCTACACACCTTAAGTATTCCATGCAATAAATCTTGCAGTAATGACACCACTGGCAAGTAAATTTAATCTAGGGGAATATCACATTACAGAATTTCTCCTTGCATGGCAGACCAGGTGGTGTCTACATTTACTATTTAGAGAGAAATGTACATGTAACAAGATGATAAAATACACTACTTGGTGATTTTTATGACACATTTATTCACACACTACTTAAATCCTTTAAAATGGAGATCCAAATCTAAATTAATCAGGTTATGGAATAAAGGTAAGAAATAATATATAAATTCCACCTGAAGAAACTCAAGGGAAGAAAAAGAGTGGATCTGGTCACCTGGTATCTATCAGTGGCTGTTGCATTTGAAAGGTTCAGATTGACCTTAATCCACACTCCCTGCACAGAATTGTCTATTTCTGCCAGCAGCTGCATGCCTCCCTCGTAGTAAGAGTAACGCCTGTTAAATGAATACTGTAAGAAAGCTTTGTGCATTACTCACTCATGCCTCAAAAAACATTAACAGTGGAATTAAATATCATCAAATTTTCTAAATCAAATTGTTAATGAAGAAAAAGACATTAAAAAAAGTTCTGCACCAATAATAATGAGAAATTCATGCACAACATAAAACTGACTTGTAAACTCTAATGGTGTCAGGCATGTTACCCAGAACCTGATACCACATCCTGAAGAAACAGTTCTTGGTAGTGCCACGCTGGACAAGTGAGTGGAGGTGGGCCACAGACCCATTAGTGCCATCAAGCTTCAAAAAGTGTCCTGAAAAACACAGGCAAAATAAGCAAATCCAAACTGAGAAGGAAATAGCTTGTCTTACCTATAATGTGAAATACAATAGAACAATTCAGGATGAAGGACTTAATAGATGAACATAAGTTTCTCTTAAACTTACACAATAAGTACTTGGACAATGGGCATCTTTCAAATCTGCCAATTTATGGATTAGCTGAGGTATATAATTATAATTTTAAAATTACTATCTTATTCCAATTTTCTATGATGTAACCAGGTAAAAAGTGCAAGTGGCTTTAAAATACAAGTCAGAGCAATATGAAACTCTAACACTAACCATCAGAGGTGGCAAGGGAGTGGTCCAGGCTGGGCAGTGACCCAGCAGCATCTGGGGAGGCTTGGTGCACCACCCAGTTTGCAGTACTATCAATATCTTGGATCCAATATGCACACAAGCCAGATTCAAAATCACAGCGTTGTGGGTAAAGGATGCACATGATGGAGTCCTCATCCGACTGGTCAAAGCAGTCATTAGACTTATCACAGGTCTTATCCTTATCAATGCATGCTCCAGATTTGCACTTGTTTTTTCCCATCTCAGAACATGTCATGCCTTTGCAGAAAAAAGTTTCTATTAGTTTCTTAAGCAGGTATACTACTCAATTAAATGTATTTATACTGACAGTCATACAATTATATGAATTTATTACTGAATAATATACAATAATCTACTTATATCATTGTTGTATACATTGTTTTAGCACAGGGTTAGTCTTTTCTGACATGCAGAAAACATACCTCAGATTATGTAGTCACCTTTAATTCCTAAGAGACAAAAGTTTACCACAAGTGCTGAGTATGCATTATTCAAAGGAAATGTAATTATAGTTTTGGAATTTAATGGTGTAATTACCTAGTTGTTATTGTGTGTGTGTGTGTGTGTGTGTGTGTGTGTGTGTGTGTGTGTGTGTGTGTGTGTGTGTGTGTGTGTGATATCTCTCCTTGTGATAATGGTATTGCTACAAGTCAGTCCCCATACCAACCTTTAGGAGGCATTATTGGGGGAACACAGCCAACAAAGGCCACATCATCCACAGCTGCTGCTCCCACGTAGAACTCGCTGTGCCGGGCATGTACAGAGACCTTTCGGTTGGACAAGTGAGACAAGGGCACCTCGACCTGAAGTTTTACATTAAGGCAATTACTATATTATGTAAAACCAGAGCATTATTTGATGTTAAGGATGAGTATTAATATGTATTGATATTAGAAACATATGACAGATTCATGTTTTTCACCTGAAGTTCCTCACACACATGGGGCAAATACATTAGATAATTTTAAAAAGTTGTACGTCATGTAAACTGAGAAATGCACTTATAGCTTTGCTACCAATCCAGTGACACAGTATGACTTAAATCATTATGTATTATGTAAAATTTTGCATGTTGGCTAACTTCTACCTATATTTTTTGTATATTTTTTAATGATTTTTCTTTTTAGCTATACTGTGATACATCACAATTGCTTAACTTCAAGACTGAGTTCTCCATTATTAAGTCACTTTGCTATGAGTGTTAGAAGTAAAAAAAATCTTTGTACAATTGCTTAAAATTCCTGCTTGTGAATGTCATGGAAAAAGTGCAGTTTTTTGATCAACAACTAGAACAAGAAAGACTTGATATTACACATACCAAGTGCCATTTATCCCCGTGGTTTCCATCTGTCATCCAGGCTTCCACAACTTCATTTGACTCTGAGATGATTTGCACATGGAGGGAACCTGGCTGGGGACCTGATAGCCAGTACCACATTCGGAGCCGGCAAATGGTGCTGGTCTCTCCTGTATTATAAAAGTAGATTAATTATGAGAGAGAGAGAGAGAGAGAGAGAGAGAGAGAGAGAGAGAGAGAGAGAGAGAGAGAGAGAGAGAGAGAGAGAGAGAGAGAGAGAGAGAGAGAGAGAGAGAGAGAGAGAGAGAGAGAGAGAGAGAGAGAGAGAGAGAGAGAGAGAGAGAGAGAGAGAGAGAGAGAGAGAGAGAGAGAGAGAGAGAGAGAGAGAGAGAGAGAGAGAGAGAGAGAGAGAGAGAGAGAGAGAGAGAGAGAGATTTTTCCTTCCATATTGAATGGATGCCTTTTTGCCTCAGTGTTATAAAAGAAAAGACTATCTCACCTATAGCCAGAGTGGTGATGAGGTCTGTAGAGTTTTTATAGTCTCCAGGTGAGGCTGCAGTGAAGGCATAGTAGCTTGAGGAGTCCCCATGGGTGTGGTCCACTATAGGTTTGAATGCTTCCTGGTCTCCGTTGCCAAGGGGGTCGTCTCCACGTATCAAGACCCATCTGTACAAGACAGGTAATCTGAGTAAGAAATTAGTTGAAAGTAAAGTCATGAAGAGATTACATGACTACCATTCCTTTCCTTGGAAAACTTAAAATTCAAGTGTGTCCCATTCTCATCAAGCAATGCTTCTTAACACATCTAACAATATCTTCCCTTTCTTCTTACCCTCCTTTTCCTCCTTGTTCTCCATAACAATCTTTTTCTAACATATCTCTCTTACTTCTCTTCCTCCTTGTTCTCCCTAACCCATCTCCTCCTACACCTCTCCTTTGCTTCTCCTCTTCCTCCAGTTGTGCAGTGAAGATAAGGAAGTCATTGTGGGATTACAAGACTATCCTTTATTTTCTTGAAACATTTAATTTAAAGTACTTACTATCTTTATGAAATACCATCCCTAACTTATATTGTAATGACTGGATTTTATAAATTATGACATTTGTCCAACATGTAAAACAAGAGGGATACATACGTGAAAAGATCTTCTTGCTTCTCTGCACCATTCTTGATCTCCCAATTGCACAAATCTTTACCTTCAAAAGTACAATGTTCTGAAACTGAAAATACATAAAACTGCTTTAATATAAAAAACCCACAAATGCAAGATAAAGTTCCTACTCTGTACTTCATACTTTTGGGCCACCTTGTAGCCCCTTAGCAGTCCCTATGTCTCATACTTCTGGCAAATGAAGGATGCAGTTTACTTTCAAACTATGGGGGAAACAATCTTATTGCTGGTAGGTGGCCTTCTTTTAACCACTCCTAATTCAAGCTTATTCTCCGTATTAGTTTAATCATATAGCAATTTGTTAACAAAATACAAACATTGATTTTTGGTACTAATGAACTATGCCTCACTTACCACAGCCCTCCTCATCTGATGTGTCTCCATCAGGGCATTCAGCAGCAAAGTTACAGCGACTAGCCACTGGTAAACATGTTCCGTCCCTACACTGGTGTTCTAATGAGGTGCAGTTTCTGTCAGGGGTGCCCATTAGTCTGAAATATAAAGAGCTCTCTTAATTCACTACATACAAACATCAATAAGAGTACAGCTACACATATGCACATGACTACATACCCCCCTCATTTCTTTTCCTTTTACTTACTTGCAATAAGGTGTAAACACAAAATCATCCACAGCAATATCTGAAAGGTCTCCAGTGCCAAGCTCTCCTTCAACAATCAATTGGAAGGTTTGCCATGAAGGCATTTTTACTTCCACTGTCTGTTTTTCCCAGTAGTTTCCAACCTCTCCAGTTATGTTCATTAACTGCACAGACTCTGAGGTTCCATTTCTGTAGTGAAATGTAGGAATATAGATCATTACAGCTCTTACAAAATTTTACTTGCCAGATAATTATTAAGTGATACAGACTTATCTATACATTCTTTTTATACATTTTCTCCTTTATTTAAAAAAAACCCATCATTAAGAGATAAGTATTATAAATGATGACATGCCAGTCAGTTTTACATAATCTATGGCCTCCACATACTGAGGTTCACATGAAAATTAGTTTCAGATTCAAAATAATAAAATTGATCTTTGCTTTCAAACAACTCACCTCAATAGCACACGAAGATAACCAATGTCCCTGCCATACATGTGGGAGTAGAAGCTCAAACTACATATGGGGTCAGACATGATGGGGTAGGTGATGAGGCGTGCTACATTGCCAGCTCCTCCAGGAACACTCCCCTCCATGTAGAGGTAGTGGCCAGATTCATCAGATGTTGTGTGATCAAAACTGGGCCCAGTCCCTACAACATAATAGTAGCTTAGAGTAAGTTGTGTTACTTTAACATAGACAGATATTCAAATTAATATATTCAAATTATAACTGTCTATAAATTTCTTCATAACATTATTTTCACAATTAGTTCTAGTAAACTATGACAAGGAATTTTCTAAGGATCACTTGGGATAAAAAAGATTTTCAGTAACCTCTGGACCATCCATCTGTTTACTCTGACCTCTGTTCCTTTAATTCTAGGGCAGGGGCTCTCAACCTTTTTAATCTTATGTATCCCTTGAAGTCTTTCAGTATTGGTCATGTACCCCTTACCCAGCATGCAGCAGAATGCAGTCAGAACATAACATGTGCATCCAGCAATTCATCAATAAATAATAACAAATATGTCCACAAATTTATTGGTGTGTGATGACAAAAATCTACTCATAAACCTACCAGTATATAAGATCTATTAGTAAATATGCCCATGAATTCATCAGTAACAACAACAATACTTGTCTGTGAATTCATGAATTGGTCCAGGCCCTATGATAGACCTGTCATGTGCCTCCAAAATTCCTCTCACATACTCCTGGGGGTACAAATACCGAGACTGAAAACCATACATTCCATTCTCAGTTCTCTCCCTCTTGCATTTTGTTGGGTGATCCTCTACCTGACTCAGATATCCTCCCTATCACATCATTCCCTCAGATGCACAAGCTCTCTCAAGATGTTAGTTCTTTTTTTTTTTTCTTAGATAAATATGTCAGACTTTCATGTTTACTTCCAATCCTCTTGCCATCCTTTCTCTTTACCCTACACATACCACTCTAACCAATTATTTCCAACAGTCAAATCTTAAATCTTTGACTCGCATTTAGAATTTATGTGTAAGTTATAAGTTCATACTATACATGTAAGTACTGTTAGCCTTAGGCTCTACCATGGTGTCTTTTTAACTTCCATGTACAGCATACAGTAATGTTCTTTCTTCCATCACATAAATGTCTAATCAAACTATTTTCCTGCCCTACAAAGCTCTCTCTTATGCTTCCCATTTCATACTTCCTGGCACACTGAGATTTAAGCAAAGATGTCTCACCAAAGTCATTTCTTTTATTTGTTTTGTTTCCTGGAAAAAAATACTTTGATAAAAATACTGAGTAAACAGGAAGCACTTACCTTTAGTTGGTGTGGAGCCACTACCCATACTCCAATCCATGTCATCATATACTGTGTCTTGAGAGAACCAAGAGAGCCAACCATCATTTTCAAGATTGAGTCGATGGTAGGAAACACACATTAGCATCTTCTCATCCTCGTTTGCACCACAATCATCAGTCAGATCACACAGTTTTTCTTCATGTATACACACCTGGAATTAGGGAGATCCATGATATATATATATATATATATATATATATATATATATATATATATATATATATATATATATATATATATATATATATATATATATATATATATATATATATATATATATATATATATATATGTAGCTGCAGTAAAATGTGTTAATAGTACATTATTACAAATGCAGAATAAAAATCCATTGATCAGATATAGGAATATGAAACTGCAAGAAATTACTGATGCTTGAAAAGTTTTCATCTTTGATGGAAAAGCAGCTTATTGGTATAGTACATACTGAACATACAATAGAATAATACTAATGCAAGAGATGGGGGAATTAAGAATGTATTAACAGATTACTTTGATGAAATGAGTTATCTCTAAAATGCATTTAAGAAAACTTATCAAGTTGCAACATTTTGAAGTGTCAATCATTGATGCCTTACCTTTGTATGAGTGCAGTGATATTCATTAGCCTGACATCCATCCTCTGAAGGGTTACCAAAGTGGCAGTCATTATTGAATTCCATTTCATCTATAGCAAAATGGCTAGTGTACTCAGGAGTAGATTCTTTATTGTACAGAGAAAGCTGGAAGGGAATCTCATGTCGCCCAATTCCCACTTCTTCCTTGTGCCACACTCCCTTTTGCACCACTGTCTCCCGTGTGAAGAAGGTTAGGTTCATAATTTCTGTTGATGATGTGTTGAGTCGAAGGATCACATCTGACCACTTCTCTCCGCTGACATAGTACCAGAAGCTAAAGTGGCAATAGGGAGCAGAATTTTGATACCAATGGGAGAGTGCATATCCTTCTTCATTTGAGAGATCAGGTTTTGTGGCAAAAAGGTACAGAAAGTGTCCTTTCTTCAAACCTGAGCCATCCACATAGGGACCTCCCTCATCTGTCCCAAAGCTACTGTCATTAGCTCTGGCCCGTATCCAATTGAGTGCATCATCAACAGCCTCATACCATCTACAGCTATCAACCTCAAAGTTACACAATGATGGGCATGGCAATTCATCACTTGAATCCTGACAATCATACCTAAAATCACAAACACTGGTCTTTGGAATACACTCAGAGTTGGCACATTCAAACTCATCATCGTGGCATTGTCCAGGAGGTGGTGAAGTGGTGGGTGGAGGATGAACTGGTTTACACCCTGGAGTGAAAGATATGTCATCAATAGACACATCACCCTCAATTCCCTCTGACACAGTGCCTTCAATCACAATCTTGAAATATCTTGTAAATACCACAGGGATATTTACTTTCATCCAACCATACTCTTCTGAGCCTTCTGTTTCAAAAATAATCTCACTTTTCTTGTCCGTGTGTCCTGAGGTTTCTTCAGCATAAACAATCAACTTTGAGCCTTGGTCAGCTTTCATCACATACCAGAACCTGAACATACAGGCTGTGATTGCTGGATAGAAGTCAGGACTGGCTATCCTCCCAGTTTTAAATTTGACATCCTGCCCACTCTTTAAGTACATATAATACCCTGTTTCATTTCCAAAAGTGTGATCATAGTCTGGTCCAACATCTTCAGACAGTGACTCTCCTGTTCTGCGAATCCATTCCATTGTTTCATTTTCTTGTGTCCAGCTGCAGAAATCATTCTCAAAATTGCACCTTTCATTGTAGCTTTCACACAAGCTTGGCATCTCATCTGTCCTGTCTCCACAGTCATCATTGAAGTCACATATAACATCATTAGGAACACAAATGCCATTCAGGCACTTCATCTCATCAGTTTTGCAGATTGTTGCTGATGGTAATGTGCAATTCTCAAAGTGAATGTCATCAATAAGGATCAGTCCCTCTTCATCATAGTGGGTGCCTTCAAACCGTAAGCTCCAGCCAGGATCTTGTCCACCAATTATAACATACTGCTCATACCAGTAATCACCCATGTCATCCAGCTGATACCATGCTCTATATTCACTATTGTCTTTTCTCTTGACATACAAATGAAGTGCTGTGGTTCCATATAAACCCAAACATTTATAATAAAAGAACCTGATGGTGCAACCTGAAGCAGATCCTCCCAGCTGTACACTTGTGAGCTCTGCAACCTTGGAAACAGAGGCAAACCTTTCCTCCACTTTCATAACTTGCCCATTTCTACCTTCAACTCCTGGTTCCTCACGAATCCAGTAGTAACTGCCAACACTAACATCTTTCCATCCACAAGTGTTCCTCTCAAAATCACACTCAGCACACATAGTTTCGTCAGTGCCATCCTCGCAGTCTTTTGCAAAATTGCACACATAATCCAGTGGGACACACTGGCCACTCTCACACTGGAACATATCATTACATGGACCTTGGGTAGTTGTTGGCATCTGTGAGGGAGTGGATGGTAGTGGGTCATCTGACAAAGCACATGAATGAGAGAATGACACATCATCAATGGCAATCACTGAATTGCCTCTACCTGTGTAATTGAGAGTTTTTCCAGTTATAAGGAACTGTACTGGCTTATCCTCTATCAGATGTGGTATCACAGCCAATTCCTCACGTTCCCAAAATGGTCCAACAGGTCCAGCTATCTTCCATTGTTCAATCAATGGGCCATCTGATGTCTCCCTTAGTGAAACAACTAATTCACCAACATCTGGACCATCCATGTAAAAGTAGAAACGGAGTGCACAAGGGATAATGTTAGCAATTTTCCATTGCATTACTGGACTTGAGAGTCTGGCAGAAGCAGACACTAACTTATTCTGAATGTTCCCAATAGAAATAAAAGTTCCACTTGGTAAGTTTGTGGTGTGATCATGTTTAGGAATCAGGTCCTCAGAGTCTGGTGAGCCTATAAACCAATTGTCAGGACCTTCTTGGTTCCAATCACAGAAGTGGCCATCTTCAAATGAACAACGGGCAACAAATGAGGCACAGTTAGCATATTCATCATCCTCATCAGAGTAATCTCCACAGTCATCAACAAAGTCACATGTTTCAAATGATGACACACATGCATTATTTTTACACAAAAAGTAAGCACACTGTTCAGGCTTAGTGAGTGGTGTTGGAAGGAAGCAATTCTCTAGTCTTATGTCATCAACAGCTATGTAACCACTCATATCTAAGTTTCTGTTGCCTATTAATTTAAGCATGAATTTCTGATATATTCTCCCAACATAGGCAACTGTATATCTCCACTCATCACCTTGACTTCCTTTCATTGTCAGTAGCTCAACAGAGAGATCACTGATCTGAGATGCTACAGCCAAAGTACCAATGTCTGTTGAAGAAAGGTTATCTGCTTTTCCAAACATTACATACCAGAAGGTCATAAGGCAATAGGAGGCAGAGTTGAACATGAATGGGCTTTGCATGACTGCTTGGGTCTCCTCTCCTGTTTGGCCTCCCACTCCAGGCATTAGAGCCATGTAGTGGCCTGAAGGTGTCAAAAAGGTGTGGTCAACAGGAGGTGCATTAGTATTATTACGGTCACCTGAGAGAAGCATCCATGACTGTACTTCATCATTGATTCCCACATTACTCCACATACAGTGTTCCTCACCAGTATCTTCAAAAGTGCAGTTGTAGCCACACAGGCGTTCATCATCACCATTGCCACACTCTTGTATAAAATTGCACATCTGGTTTTCGTGAATACAAGTTTTTCCACCATCACAAGTAATTACACAATCAGGAATGGTTTCATTTGTACACTGATGAGCGTCTACTATCACCTGATCAAGGGCAATAATGCCCATTTTTCCCTTGCCTGAAGATGCTACAAACTGGATGGCATGAAGACCTTCTCTTTCAGTGGACACTTGCTGGTACTTCCATTCTGCCTGGATGGTTGCTTTAGCTTCCCACAATTGCTCACTTTCTACAAATGGAAGATATTTTATTCTAAGAGCAAGAGATGCATCAACTACTTGAATGTGGTACCAGAACCTAATGCATTGCTTCTTAGTGTTCATAGCATTTGTTTCTAAAATTGCTTTCGGTCTCTCAGTTGTGCCTATTGCCTTGGTAGTGTCAACATACATGAATTTTCCAAGGGGTGATCCCAAAGTAACATCCACAGAAGGAGCATAGAGATTGTCCAAATCTTCCCCTGTTGTTAAAGACCAGTCAAATTCATCATCATTCAAGTTGTTCCACATACATGTATCTGTTTCAAAGTTGCAATCACTCATAGGTTCACAGTACATGAGAGGTTTTATGTCATCTATGCCAATCACATATCCATCTCCTTCCACATTGCCCCGAAAGGCTAATGAGTATGGGGCTGAACTGGTTACTGGAAGTAAGTAACGACTCCAGCCAGAGGCAATGGGGCCAGTAACAATTACTGCTGGTTTAGGATCCAGGGTGCCACTTCGACGAATGTGTACATTTAACTGTGCTGATGGCTTTTCAAGGTAACCATTCAAATAGACTGAAAACTCAACACATGCATACTGTGGATCAATTTCATTGGTATAAATGTCAGCATAGCCCACACCTGATAACTGGAGGTAATGACCAAGTGGGGACTGGAGACTGTGATCTTCCTCTGGGTACATATCTGATTTGCCAGTAAAGTCTGAAGCTTTGACAAGCTGCCAGTCCATCTTATCTTCAAGGGATTGTTCAAAATGGCAGATATTTCCAGACTCAAAATCACACAAAATCCCAGTGTAGCAGTTCCCATAGTCAAATATGATGTCATCAATAGCAATATCACCAGCACCAGATGCTCTGAGTGTGGACTGCAGCACCATGTACTGTTCACCCTGTATTGTGAAGTGGACCTTGGCTTGCATCCAGTCATCTCCCTGCTCATTTGAACGTGTCCACACAGGTGATTTGTTGGTACTACCTGCTTTCTGAGACATGACCTGCAGCACTCCAACATCCAGTCCATGCATGTGGTACCAGAATGACAGACAAGCCCCATGAGTGCCAATATCCACAACTGGACTCTTTAGCACTGCTGTAGTTTCATTTTTCACAATGTTATTGCCACTATATATGTAATGTCCATCACCAGTAAGAAGTGTGTGGTCAGCCTGTGGACCAGTCTCAGAAGTTGGTGTTGGTCCCTTCCAAAGCTGCCAGTCTATTCCATCATCACTGTCTTGCATCCATCCACAGGTTTCACTTTCATCTTGCTCAAAATCACAGTCAAAGCTGGAAGGAAGGTGTGTGGGAGGTGGAATGGTGATGGGTGGAAGTGTGTGGATGTTGCAGTCCTCCGTAAAAGCAATGTCATCTATTGCTATGGTATAGTATTGTGAAAATGTAATATTTTCATCTATAACCAGGTCTAACATGATCTCATATTTATCATCCAAAGTATCAGGAGTTAAGGAAATTTCTTCCCAAAGGTAAAGCAGAGAAGAGTTATGGATCTCTGCTATGTTAATGAAGTCATCTTCCATCAATTTAACTATGAGTGTAGCATTTTCAATATTCTGCATTGAATACCAGAAGGTCATGCATTTATATTTGGATGGTACAACCGGTCCAAACAGTTGAGCACGATCACCCTTCTTTTTACCTTCTAGTGTTGTTTCAAGATAATGGCCGGTTTCATGATTAATGGTATGATCTACAAGAATGCCTCCTCCTTCTTTACCAGATGAAATTACCCAGTCAAATTCATCCTGCTCTGAGTTTATCCATTCACACATGTCATACTCAAAGTTACAGACATATGGCTTGGGGCATGCACCAGGAACAAAAGTGACATCATCTAGGGCAATCACACTATTGTTGTTTTTTCCTGATTTGCCCATAAATCTTACACTGTACTCTAATAAGCCTGGTAGCGTCACCATTCCCTGGAACCACATCTCAAAGGTATTCTCAGTTTGGCTCCATAAAGGAAGGAATCCAAGATCATCACTCTTATCAGCTATTTCTACCTTAAGATGTCCAAGATTATCTCCCAGCATATAGTACCAAAATCTGATGCACTGAACTCCAACCGCCTTGTAAATAGGAGAAGTGAGGAAGCCTATTTCATCCTCTGCCTTAGTTTTCAAGTAGGCATAATACCCTGTCTCAGAGTTGTGGGTGTGGTCCTTAGGTGGGAGGGCTATAATGTCTTGTGCTCCTTGTCCTCGTGTCCAAATTCCTGAACTCTCATTGCTCGGTACCCACTGACAGAAGTCAGCTTCAAAATCACACATTGCCTCATGTAAAGTGGATGTCATCTGGATGTCATCTACAGCCAGCAAGCCCAACCCCCTTTCTCTCCATACACCTTCCAAAATTATTGTGAAGTCATCATCAACTGACATTGACTTTTGATATAGTAGCCATTTATCCTCTTGGGTAGTACTCAATTCAAGAAGAGTGACATTTGTTTTTGTAGTTTCTTTCCTTTCAATAATTCTGAAGATTCCAACATTTTCACCATAGAAGTAGTACCAAAGACTCAGCACATTATCATACTGGAGTGGTTTGGACTGCACTGTACTGATGAGTCTTGCTTTGTCATTCATTTTGGCTTGTGACTCACTAAAGTCAATGTAGATGTAACAGCCTGTTCCTGATGTATGGTCAGCAAGATAACTATTTGAGGCACTGCTCTTCTTCCAGTCTTGCTCATCAGATTTATCTTGTATCCATGTGCACAGACCGTCATCATCAAAGTTACAGTCCAGACTTAAAGTTCTTTGATTGCAATTAAAGAAGCTGATGTCATCAATAGAAAGGCCAGATTGGGATTCCTCCCAGCCTGTGGATGTATCATAGCGTGGTGTGGCTTCAAACGCTAATTGATGCTTTGTGGGCACTTCTCTAGCAGTAGCAATTGCCTTAAACCAAACCTTTTCCTGTACCTCAGAGTTCACTAGATCATACAGCAGCTCTCCCTGAACCTCATCATAATAAGAGTACAAAGTCAAATTTGAACTGAGAATGCTTTCAAGGTAGAGCCAAAAATGCAGTTCGCAGTAAAATCCTGTTGTATGAGACAGCTTTGGACTATAAAGCAAGGCTGTCTTGCCATCAATACCAGCTCCACTCTCAACATACACATAGTGGCCATCAGAAGTGTGATAGGTGTGGTCCACATTAGGGTGAGAAAAGTAGCTGAAGTCACCAGCACTGATTCTTCTCCAAAGGAACATGCCAGAACTCGCATCATACCAGTCACACATATCATATTCAAAATTGCATGCACCACAGTAATCTTCATCAGCTTTATTTGTGCAGTCGTTCTGCCAGTCACACCTTTTTGATTCTGGAATGCATTCATATGCAACTCCACAGTAGAATTCATTATCTCCACAAGGTGAGGGGGGAGGTGTGTAGGTGCTACCACCAGGCAAGGAAGCATTGATTATAATGCAGCTCTCAGTAAGTGACAGATCATCAATGGCTATGTCTGAGAAGTCTTCATTGTTTGTGATTCCTTCTATAACAAACTGGAAATTAACTCTCTCTGTGGCAGTCACAATTGAACGGTCCCAGAATTGACCTTGCTCTCCTATTCTTCTAAAGGAGAGAGATTTCTCACCATGAATTTCTGTTCTTGTATAAACATTGAGCTCTTCTATGTTCTTCCCATACATGTAATAGTGAAAACGAAGCTGACAGGGAAAGTATGTATCAGAATCAACCTTCAGTGTTGGGCTAACAAACCATGCTCGGTAAATATTTTTGCTTTGCTTGTCTTCCTTGCCAGCCTGGTGTGGTGGTGCAGTAATGTACAAGTAGTGACCAGTGGTGAGGCGTAAGGTGTGGTCTGCTGGTGGTCCTGTCAGGTGGTTAGTGCCATGAACAGCTGCCTGATTTGTTCCAAATTGCCAGTCTGTTAAGTGAAAACAAAAACACCACTAAATAATACAGAAAAATAGCACTGTTACTTTCATCTTGGGTGTCTTAAAACTGAAAAATTAAATACTATAAGCAGTAAAGAAGAGTAATAGACAATAGGAGGGCATAAAAAAAATATATATATATGTATCATGAAATATTACAATGAGAAAGAATCTCATACCAATGTTATCCTCCTCATCTTCTTGAGCCCAATCACACTGCTCATTTTCTTCAAAAGTACACCTGGGGGAGTACCCATCACACTCTTGTTCATCATAATTGTTGCCGCAGTCATTGGTGGTGTCACAAATAAAGTCAGGGGGAACACAGATTCCTAAAGGATGAAAAAATATACATGAATGCATTTCAGACCTAATTGATATATTCAATATTACTTCAACTGTAAATAGAGAGTAGAATATATTTTGCTATGTAAATATCTAATCTACATACAACAATTGCTCATGAAACTAAAGATATTTCTTTGCTGTTCTTTTCAACTGTGGTATCAATCATGAAACCTATATACAGTCTTTTAAATCATATTAATCTTTAAGTCATATTAATCTTTAAAAAAATCAGAGTAAGAAGGCAAGTAATGTAAGGTTACCTGTTTCAGGACACTTGATGTGGTACTCTGGACAGATTTCAGGTGTGACTGATGGTGGTCCACATTCCTCAAAGCTGAAGTCATCCAAAGTTAAATCAGAAGGAGTGCCTGTGCTCTCGCCCTCGACCTGAACACTAAAGTCTTCCCACCAGTCTGTAAGTGAAATATCAAGGAAAAATCAACAAAATGAGAGTAAATAAGTAATTACCATAAGAATGTACTAACAGATCCACTGACCATAAAATTTAAGATACATTATTTGGTCTATAAAAAAAGATTATAATCAATAGTTATAATTAGTAATATACATCTTATTTTCATCAGTAATTTTGAAAAAAAATCAAGGAGTGAGTCCATACAGACCCATTATTCTGATGCTGGCCTTCTCCCATGCATATATATTGGTGTCAATCAAGTAATGCAGAGGATGGACTTCACCCTTGCTCACCACACTGATGGTTAGCTTCATGTGCTTGTTGTAGTAGTTGTTACTGTTTTCTCGGTACCTGAAACATTCAACATTCATAGAAGAACTACATGGTTGATTGCCTTCCTTTATCATTAGGGTTCTATGTGCAAATCTGCAAATATTTAAAAATAAACTGAAAAAAAGGATAAAATGTAATGAATTGGATACCAGAAGTTCATGGTGCATCCCAGGAAGGCTTTGCGGAGAGAAGTAGTGACCATGACAGCTGGACCAGATTTTTCACTAGGTTGCTCAGCAATATACAAGAAATATCCCGCTGCAGTGCCAAGAGTGTGGTCCATAATGATCTCATAGTCAGTTCCATCACTCATGTTCCGTCCTTTCTGCCACACAAAGTCATTCTCTTTTTGGAATATCCATCCACATGTACCTGGAAGTAACATATTGAATATACCATAAGAGAGAGAGAGAGAGAGAGAGAGAGAGAGAGAGAGAGAGAGAGAGAGAGAGAGAGAGAGAGAGAGAGAGAGAGAGAGAGAGAGAGAGAGAGAGAGAGAGAGAGAGATTAAAGTTTGAATACTAGATTAGATTCAGTAAGTTGGAAGAATTAGTACCTGATTTCTGAACTGGACTTCATCAGGATTTTTGTTGCTAGAGGTCCAGCACATTAACCTTTACATATAACAACACTGATCAAAGAGGTCCTGAAAATATTAATTAGCAGCAAAACAAGCAATTATTCCTTGACATTCATTATGGTAAAATGGTAAAGACCACTCACTAAATTGGAAATTGCAACCACCACAGTCCATCTCGTCCTCTCCATCTTTGCAGTCTTTGACAAAGTCACACACGTGGCTTGCGTTAATGGTGATGCCATTATAACATGGAAACTGCAAATGGAAGAAAATAAGGACTTTCAAATATATATATATATATATATATATATATATATATATATATATATATATATATATATATATATATATATATATATATATATATATATATATATATATATACACATATGTGTGTGTGTGTGTGTGTGTGTGTATGTGTGTGTGTGTGTGTGTGTGTGTGTGTGTGTGTATGTGTGTGATTCATCTATGGTCACCCAGGTAGCTGTTATCCTACAAAAAGAGCTCAGAGCTCATAGTGACCAATCTTTGGGTAAGACTGAGACCACTTACACACCACACACTGGAACAGTGAGGTCACAACCTCTTGGGTTACATCCTGTACCTACTTGCAGCTAGGTGAACAGGGGCTACATATTAAGAGGCTCGCCCATTTGCCTCACCGTGCCCAGGATTCGAATGCGGGCCTTCTTGGTTGTGAGCCAAGCATGCTAACCACTACACTACATGGTGTGTGTGTGTGTGTGTGTGTGTGTGTGTGTGTGTGTGTGTGTAATAATAATAATAATAATAAACGGTTTATTATTTAGGCAGTTAACAAACTGAAAATGTACATAGGGGGTGGGGAAATACTTAACATTAATCCTAAAGGTAAGTCTAATCTAAAAGGGACTATTGATTGATGGCTCGCACCATGGTGGGAATCTGTACCGGTCCGTGCGCGGCGCCTTTAGGGGCGTTATCTTGTTGTGGTGTCTGGTGGTATGGACCGGGTGAGGCGCGTCAGGCGGCAGCATGTTTCTGAGACGTGGATGATGCAGTAGTCCCCTTCCAAACTTCTCCAGAGCCTCTCGGTGCCTGGTGGATAGTCTGGACAGACTCAGGGTGGTCAGGGCTTCTTCATAGGTGGTGTATGCAGGGCCAAGGATGACCCTGCATGCCCTTTTCTGCACTCTCTCTAGCTGTAGCTGTTGAGTGTGTGTGAGGGAGGAGGACCACGCTGGGGAGGCATACATGAGTTTGGGGAGGATGAAGGTGAGGTACACTCCCCTTAACTCATCTGCCGGCGTCCCCAGCGATCTGAGTCTGCGCAGTATATACAGCCTGTAGGTAGCTGATCTTACGGTGCTGGCGACATGGTGCTTCCAGGTCAGCTGGTCGTCCACCGTGACTCCAAGAAGCTTGGCACATTGGACCACCTGGAGGGGGTGAGGGCCCACTGTGAGCTGGGGAGGGGGCACTGGTACAGAGGAGGTACAGAAAAGCATCACCACAGGTTTGCTGTGGTTGATGGTCATCCTGCTCTCCTCCGTCCACGTCTGCAGTCGCTCCAGAATTGCTTGCAGTGGCGAGTAGTCCGGGGTCTTGCTGGAAACTGGGACGCCCACGGTGCAGTCGTCCACATACTTCCAGCATAGATCTCACCATCACTATCAACTCGTCCATCTTGTTGGCCAGAGACGTCGCATTAAATAAGAGGAGGAAGGGAAGACTATACCACACACGTGGCACTTCAAAGTGTTTGTATTCCCTCTTCTCCACCCTGCGGTCTTCTCTGGCACTGGAGGTCACTACCTTGATGGGACGCACCACACTTTTGCCTCCTCTCGATCCTCGGTTCCGAAATAGTTTCAAGGTCTTAAGGCACTGTATCACGTTGGGCGGCGGGTAACCGGATCCTCGCCTACGACGCAGGAGGTAGTTGCGTTCGTACGTTTGCACTGAAGCACACATTTTTTTTTATGTATCAACATGCACTCGCTACAAGTGTTCACAAAAACAACAATCCCACCAGGTCGAGCCTAAAACTAAAAGCTAAAAGTTGAAAACAGAAAAAACTGAGGTCACTATCACTAGGGGGCGAGGAAGGCTAACAAGCTGGCCGAGGCTGCTCGAGAGTGCCTAAGGTCACACAAGACGGTGTGTGTGTTTGTGTGTGTGTGTGTGTGTATCTAGATGGTGATACTCTGAATTCAATTGATAAGTGTTTGTACCTGGCTTGGGTCAGGGTTGCAGGGACCTTCATCCATCCACATGTCATCCACAGCAATGTCTCCCTTGGGCCCATTGCCTCGTTGGGCCTTGAGCAGCAGCTTGAATGGCTGTTTGAGCTGATTTTCAATAATGCTCACCTTACCCTGCAAGGAGGCAAATTACACACTAAATACACATTTTCAGCATATATTCATGTAAATTCAGATGCCTACATATGCTCAATCTTGACATTAATAAAATATGACTTTCTTTTGAAAAAAAGTATTTTAGTGTCAGTCCATGATAATAGTAATATAAAGGTATTTCTTTTCAGTTATTTTTTGCTTACATATACTATACACAACTTTTTGTTAACCTGATAGTAATGAATGATGTTGATCATAATGAAAAAAACTGTACACATAGGAATATTTTCTCTATGAAATATCACAAACTAACATAAAAGTACTAAAAAGCTAATGTTTCAAATGATTACTAATAAATGCATTGTCGATCTACATACCAGTTTCCATTCTTGTCCTTGATCCCCAAAAGCATGCATCAGGACTTTCACCTCATTGTCTTGCTTCAACTCTACTGCAAAACCTGTCATGTATACATTTTTTGATAAGTTTATGAAAAGTATTTCATTTGTCATTTTCTCTTTTAAGGTTAGAATTATGTAAGAGAGAGAGAGAGAGAGAGAGAGAGAGAGGGAAGGGTATCTTGTGGAGACTACAAATACAATATAACTGTGACAACAAAAATGCTAATGATAATAATAATGAGTTATGCAGAAAAGAGCAGGTTAATGTTTTCTACTTACCACCAACATCATCACCATACATGTAGTAATAAAACTCAAAGCAGTATGACTGGATTGGGATGAGTGGTGATTCTAATGTAGCAAGTGCTGTTTCTGATCCTGCTAATGTTGCATCCATGTAGATATAATGCCCTGTGGAAACAGGAAGTTCATGTACTTTTTAGAAAGCAAAAAAGATTCCTAGGGAAATATTTTCTTCATTTATAGGTGTGGTAATGCTCAAGTACCTACTACTTTATGCCATCCAATAAGATTTTTTATACACCATATTACAGTCAGCGTCCAACAACTTTAGAGCTCCTCTTTCATGAGCTTCACATTGCACAAACTGGCAACTTGTTCCTTCTCAGTAAAATTAGAGTAAGCATGAAAATATCCAATATAAAATAAAAATTCAAGTTGCTAGAATGCTTACCAAGAGCAGTGTTGAGGGTGTGGTCATATTTGGGACCTGTGCCTTCAGTGGGTGTGGAGCCTTGGTTCATCACCCATTCTGTGTCATCTCCTTGCATGGTGTTAGTCCAGCCACAGAAGCCATCCTCAAAGCTACATGTGGCAATGGTGGGGCAGGTCCTGTTGTGCATCACCACATCATCTATGGCTATGGTGCTGTTCTTCCCATCCTCACCCTCCATGGCAACAAAGGCAATCTGAAGGTAGAGTGTTACACTATATAAACATGAACATAAAAACATCATGAAACCAAAGAATTTCTTCCATGATTATCAGTTCATTCATCTTTCATTCACGCTAAATTATAAAGATAGCTATTGGGTTTCAGAATGACAGAATTCCATGATTATCAGTTCATTCATCTTTCATTCACGCTAAATTATAAAGATAGCTATTGGGTTTCAGAATGACAGAATTACAATATGATCCTTTACAGTTAAAGATAAAATACTCAAGTGGGACACATAGTCATGGAGGAGCATCTGAACACTTACTAATACTTCATTGGCATGTTCCACACTCATAACCAAAGTTCCACATCTTCCTTTATGCTCTCAGTGATGAAAATAAATCTAAAATTATTAGCCAATTACATATACAAAGCAAATATCTCCATGTCACATCAAGCCATGATACTTTCATTAACTAAATACTATTATGAAATAATCTCTAATGAAAGAAAATCTAAGCCTCTAAGTGATGAGGCAAATTTTCACTAAATAAGACTACATCTACAATACCTCAAACTCATTGACAAGATTGGATGATATTTGGCCTAAATTCCAAGCATCTCCTTGATGGCCCAACATCTGCCAAACTGGAGCTAGGCCATCAATAGGTGCTGATGGACTCTTGATGTACACAGACAGCTGTCCTAACCAATCTGACTCTCCCTGCATATAAAAGTAGAACTGGAAGCACCTGAAAAGTCAAGAGTTTTGATATTACTACAGAGGCATCTCTTTCATTGTTTTATTGACTCCCAGTCCTTTCCAAAGCTTTGTTTTTCATATAGCATATAAGACAGCATGAGACAAATAATACATGGAAAACTTTCTTTGCTTCCTCAACTACTGGATATACACACTTACTACTTATTGACAAACAGAGAGTATCAATTGCACATCCTACTTGACTACAGCAAATTAGATATACCTGAGTTTAGAAACTTACACTTCTCCAGTACCATGATGAATGGGACTGAAGAGATATGCCTTATCTTCTATGTTATCAGGAGAGTGTTTGAAGCTGGAGTAATGTCCATATGAGGTTCCTGGAAAAACAGTTATTTAAAGAACTGAATTACTTTATAATAATATATTTTTGAAGTCATAAGAATAATATTCAATTATGCATTTTAATCATAGGTGCAGAGATAATTTAATACTTGACCACAGCAAACAAGTAGCCTTCATTACCAAAGGTGTGGTCAGTAGAAGGACCATTAACCAAGTCTGGGTTTTGACCAGAGTTCCAAATCCACTCTGCTCCACCATCATTAACATTTGTCCATTCGCACATATCTGATGTCTCAAAATCACACCAGATTTCTAGAAAATGAGGGAAAAAAAGATAGCAGAGATTAAATATTGCATGTGTACCTCCTAAATGTTTATCTATGATCAGAAAGGAAGAAAACAATAAAATCAATGACTAATTATAAGCAAAAATCATCAATATGCATTGGCATCTCCTCAAAGTAAGAACACTGAAGACAAATCCATCTCATTTTTCTTTATGCTCACCAGTTTCAAAGTATGTAAGTCATGTGAAGAGGAAAAAGAAGATGAAAGAATATCAACTACTCTGAGCTGGAAGAACACTTTATGTTACTTTTAGTACCTTCAGGGTTGTGACAGGAGCCATCAGTCAGAAGGAAATCATCAATTGCACTGTGGCCAAGGTCAGAGTCAGTAGACAATGACTTGCCCCGCACTACCACTCGCTGAGCAAAGTCTTGGTTTGGTATGAAGAGACGAACCTGTTGCCAGATCTCTCCAACCTCATCTAGGTGTTGCCAGTCTGGAGGTTCAGAGGATCCTGGGATCTCGTGCTCTGCAAAAATAGCAGTTTAGATGAGACTAAGAGTAAAGGTATATATTATGAATGTGGTCTGTATATAATCACATGCTAAGGTGCTGAAAGTTTTATATAATTCAAAATAATATATACTAATGTACAGACAGTTCACTAAGTAAACTGTATTTTCCTTAAAGTTCAATAAGTTCATGTTTGACATTAAATACAGACTTAGTGGATAAGTTACCAAGATGTGCTATACAGTGTTTACATCTATTAATAATGTAAAACAACTTTATGACCTTTAGATAGATTTCTAACCATTCATAGGAATGGTCTATGAGGAGAAAACAACAGAATGACATTTAATGACAGAAGACACAGTACCTTTAGTAATGTAGACCATGAGGACTGGAGGGCTAGGGCCATGCATGTAATAAGAAAAGGACAGGCAGTGACCAGCTTCATTATTCACAATCATGTCAGAAAACAAATTGGTTTCTCCTGCAACTCCTAATGAGTGAATGTAGATGAAGTGACCTGAAACATAAGAAATTGCATGTAAATTTTGAGATGCTTTATTTTTTTCATATTGAAAGAATACATTTTGTTTTAATTGAAAGCCTGGAAGAAAATCATCATGTATCATTCATGATATTCTTACACACACACACACACACACACACACACACACACATACACACACACACACACACACGCACACACACACACACACACAACTAGAAAAAGTTCAGACAGATAATTCTTGACATCAAATAGTGGCCCTAAACACTTCACTATACACTACAGACTTGCCATCAGAGAGGTGGGTGGTGTGGTCTACAAGTGGTCCATAAGTGGAGTCCACACTCTCGCCTGATGTCAGCATCCAATCCCTGTTGTCTCCCTGGTGCTGGGACCAGTCACACAGTGTGCCATCCTCAAAAGTGCATGTCAGCTGCTTATCAGGTGGTGGAGGTCCTGTTGTGGGTGTGATGGTAGTCCCTCCTGAGTCACAGCGTCCAGGGGTCAGGACTATGTCATCCAAGGCACTGAAAGCTAAAATGAAAAAAATAAATAAAAAGAAAGAAAAAAAAAGAAAGAAAAAAGTTTGCTGCAATTACATTTATCATACTTTTCCTCCCTCTATATACTGCACAATCTATATTTTCACACACAAGCAAAATTACATCCAAAGAAGAATCAGAAGAAAATGTGATAATCAAATAAATCCCAAAGTACAACAACAAATGAAAGAATAGGAAAGATCCCTTTCACTCATTTCTTGTGCAGTTGGAATAAAACATCCCAAGAAAAATGTTCATGGCCCTCTGCCCTCATTTCCTGGAACTACCTTATAATATGCACTGACAATATAGAAGCACCTGTAAAATATTTCTCCCTCAGGGAAAATTATTATTAACACATAACAACTGCAGTGTTCATTATTCTCGATTAACATCTTCCTTTTCACTAGCAAATCTTGTATATGCACTACAATCTTTACCATTTACTTTTATAAGCAGAAAAGCCTTCTTATTAATATTTAAGCCCAGTAAGTACCAAATATGTGAGTTTTCGTTTAAATAATTGAAGAGGACCTTTTACATCAAAATATAATGATCATAAATCAGCCCTTCACTCCAGTAATCTTCCTTCAGTTAGTGTTTGAAAATGCACATGTGCACTAACCCCCAACTGAAGCACTCATGGGATAAATTGTTGCCTCCAACTGAAGATGGAACAAATCTCTTATCCTTGTCAGTTGAACTTGATGTTGGGACCAGAGGAAGTCAAATGAGTTGACATAACTCACATTTGTCATTAGTGAGTTATCTTCAACATTGATCAACTTGATGGCCACTTCATTGGTATATACTGAAAGATAAAAAGAAAAAAAATATGTACTGGTAGCTGAATCAGTACACTCAAGAAGCTCAGCATTCTTTCAATCTATTTATTTCTTCTGAGAGAGGCATTTAGTTTCCCTGATGTTTAAGAGAAGCTTCTGAAGCATTTACTACAAAAAAACATGACATTGTTAACTAAGAAATTATGTCAGGACTAACTAACCTTCACCCTTATAGCTGTTCAAATAGTAGGTGAAGCAATAGTATGTGTCTTTGGGAGTGATGTCAGTGCTCCTTAGTTTGCCAATGCAGGGTTTTCCATTGTTACAGTAGTCCCTCTCAAATGTGATATAATGGCCTGTAAAGGATGGGTACATATAAAATATAGTGGTGAAGCTTAATGTCTCCAATACAAAGATTAAAATTTACTTATCTATGTGATTTGTCTATAGATCTCTGTAGTTCTACTTCTTGTAAATACTATTACTTTTTTTCATATTTATATATTATTCGTAAATGCACCATACACTTTTTTTTCAATATATTATCTGTTATCTTGATCTCAACTGAAGAGCTGATCTCTACCTGATCCAGATTCTGTGGTGTGGTCAACAGTCACTCCATTGCTTGCTTCCTCAGCCACAAGCCACAGCCATGTATTGTCACCATATTCTGTTACATCAGTCCAGCCACAAAGGCCACCCTCAAAATCACACGTGCCAGGATCTGTGCACACACCACGCTTCACTGTCAAGTCATCCCAGGCCATGTAGCCCTCAGACCCATCCAGCCGGTAGCCCTCCAGCACAACCTGAAATGGAGTTTCACAGATGAAAGTCTTAACTTCAGTCATCATTATATCACCAGTAAAACATTCTTCAACTTGATCCATATCACATTAGCAGAATACAGAAATGACAAGAAATACTGTAATACGAACACTGAAGTTCTTTTCATGTTTGACTGTTGTCTCTCCAAACTGCCAGCCATCCTGTCCATTGTATGTGTGTTCCCATAGGCGTTCACTCATGGTGGAATTATCAATCAGGATGCGAACTCCAAGCTCCCCAACATCATTACCTTTCCTGCAAGAGAGTTCTCTCAAATGTAGGAATATTGATAATGAGCTACAAGAGAGACAATATACAAAGCACTAACTAGCAACAGAGAATAAAGAGAAGATTCATCAGACTACAAGCTGATATGCTACCCCAAGTTTATGCCAGGTGCAGTGCAAGGAGATGGCTGACTGTGAGGGTCTTGCTGCCCTGTCTCACTGTAATATTTACAAAGGTCTCAAAAAGACACCTACACTTTAGAGTAGAGGTAGAACCAGAATTGGAAACAGTCTCCATCAGAAGTGGTGGTGGCAACCTCAGGACTTTTTAGGAAGGCAACATTTCCACTCTGGTCTCCACCAATATTCAGATATTGGTAGTGACCAAATGGTGTGCCCCATGAGTGATCAACCCTGTCAAGGAAATGTTTACCTATTATTATTTCAAATTATGAACATGACTGAAGTCTATGTGATAGCAAGGGAAGAATGTGATTATTTATTTTACAGATATTTTCAGAAAAAAAAAAATGCATTCACCTTAGGTAAATTATTAGCATTCATTATTTCCTCTCATCAAACAGCAAAGCATACTTTGGTCCGGAGGTGACATTCTCATTGCCAGTTCCTAAGCTCCAGGGCAGTGAGGCTCCAGTAAAGTAGTTCTTCCACTGACAATTGTCTGATTCATCATCAAAGGAACAGGTGAGTGGAGGAGGACAGATTCCTTCCACTAGTTCAATGTCATCCAGGGCAACTTCTCCATTAGATGCTGATGTGTGGGCCACAAACTGAATCTACAATAGAGAGATGCACAACAATTTTAAAACTGTATACCACAGACTCTAAAATATATCTCAAGTAATTTCAGGAAAAAAATTCACTTCTGTACTTTGTTACTTGATTGTGTACTAGGAATAACAAGAATGCAATAAGTAAGAACTATCTGTATATTAAAAGAAAAAACTGAAGACATTGTTTCCTTAGACAATTTCTAAATTAAATGAAGCATCAAAACATAAGTATGTAATACCATCTAATAAGAAATAAATACAACTGTAAAACAAATAAAATAAACCAATTAAAAATATGTCTTATACATTTTCATCTATAACATATTTTAAGATATAATTCCTGAAAAGAAACAAAAACATTAATTCCTGTACCTGATATATTTCAGAAGTAAAAAGGTTAAGGTGGAATGTCTGCCAGTCCAGGAAGCCACTCTTCCTCACAAACACAGTTTCATTCATGGTGGTTTGACTGATCACAACCTCCAGAGAAGCTTTCCCCTTGATTAGATACCTGTAAAGGAGGAAATACATATATATTCAGCAATCAAAAAACAGCTATATGTAGAGCATGAAAGGTGAAGGAAGATTAGAATGAAAAATAAAGTGAATAAATAAGGAATTATAAAGGTGGGGTGGCAATATGTAAAGTTGCATGCACAAAGTATGGAAGTTAATAGAGAGCAAATATAATGCCATGGACAAATGAGTTTGTAATGAAATTAGGTCAAGTATTTTATTGACTATGAACGGATTGAAATTTGCTCCACTGTACAAATGTATAGGTAGTATAAAATAATTTATGAATAATAGGAAGATTAAGAATTTGTATATTCAAAGCAAAGGTACCTTGGAATGGTCTCAGATCCTTGAGTTTTAATAAGAGGACTGCAAAATATGAAAAGGAGACTGGTGAGACACAGATATTTACAAAGACAGTTAGACTATAGGAATCAAACAACAACAGTTAGATTATTAATGGAGATACAAGAATTTGGCACAAATATGAAAAAAGGACTGTCTTTGTAACCCTGCAAAATGTATCTGAGTTAACAGAAAGAGGTTGTGGGAAAGTGATATATTATGTAAGTAGTACATGGTGTGTCATTGGGGCATTTCTTTTACAGCCGTCTCTTAAAGTTGGGAGAAAAAAGAAAAATATATATAAATGAATAATGATACTGATGATTCTAATAATGATGATGATGGCAATGATGATGATATATAAAGTTTTAATCAAAATGTGGTATCCCATGTTAGAAGATCCTCTCAGACCAGTACTATATATGGACAGCTAAAGCCATTTGACAACTTGGTTTGAGCACACCCAACATCATGGGGCACCTCAAATGTGGCAACATCCATACCGGAAGGAGAGACAGAAGCCAAAGGATGGGTCACGGGGCAGAGTCTCCAGCACAGCAATGCGCTTATTCTTGTCCCCTTGCAGAGAAATGTAGTTATCTGCCACGAAGAGGGTTACAAATGTGAATATGTACATTGCAT
This sequence comes from Scylla paramamosain, assembly GCF_035594125.1. Lineage (NCBI taxonomy): Eukaryota > Metazoa > Arthropoda > Malacostraca > Decapoda > Portunidae > Scylla > Scylla paramamosain. The sequence goes on from NC_087185.1 coordinate 16,789,073, forward strand.
TTTTAAGGAAGTTATACTTATCTGCTTTCACATACAGTTTTATTTTCCTCCCAGTATCATACAAACCATGAAACTATTTCCATCATGCCAACATCCTCACAGAGAAGGGTAGCTGAGGAGCCTCACACACACACACACACACACACACACATACACACACACACAAGTAAAATATAGCTGAAAATTATATTACATACTTTAAATTCTGCTCATGAATGCTCAGTCAATAAGTGTTTAGCATATGTGGTTGAACCTACCATACTTTGTTTTTACCAAAACATAGTCTGCACTGTCTCTGTGACTCTGGTAGAAGTGGCAGGGCTTTGAAAAAGTGCATTTTATATCCTCCTGTTAGGGTAAGAAGAAATTCCAAGTTATGTTAGACCTCATGCTGACTTGTCAATAGAATCAGTCTGGTTCAGAAGATTCCGCATATTTTAGATCTAATTTATGTGAAGAGTATACTTTTGGTTACATCTCAGAACAGATAAATTCACAGTTAATTTTTTTTCTGACTACATACCTTAGTTGGTTCTTCATGTGTGGAGCAAAGAGTGAAGGCAGTGTCATCAATGGTGACATCAAACTGTGTTGGGACCCATGTCGTGAAATACTTGGTACTCTTGACCTCAACCTGATAGCAATCAATGTATGTAATTTTCTGATTTTTTTTTTTACTACAGGATACTCTTAAGTTAAACAAAGGTCATAATTTTGTCTGTAGTTTCAAATCATATGTATGGTAACATAATATATGTTAAAAATACTGTATTTCATAATTTCCTAATGCTAATGTATCTTACAGTGAAGAGCTGGCCTTGTTCCCCAATGTACATTTGACCCTGGCGCCATTCTTGGTTGGAGGAGCAAGCTAATGAAACTGACACAATTTTTTCTCTCAAGTCACCAGTAGTCCATGTCGTCATGACCAGGAAAGGGTTATTGTCCTTACAATTGTACCACAAACTGAAAGTACAGCCTAAACCTGCTGGCCCAAGAACTGGAGATACCAATATGGCGGTGGATTCTGGGGACTCTGGGAATTGCGAAAACAGAAGGACATTACTTACACAGCTATAAACTTAATACAAAATTTCAAGATGTTCTTCATATATTATAATTTCAATAGCAAACAAAGAAGTTAGAAATCTCTACCTGAGAGTTTTGCTGGAGCCCACACATAATAACCTTCAGCTGAAACATTGGTGTGGTCAAAATTTGGTGCTGTACAATTTGGGTAATATGCTTCTGATGCTCTGATGCGGGACCAGCCATAACCAGTGTCACTGAAATCCTGCCAGCCACCCATGTCTGCCTCAAAGTCAGTGGTCCCACAGAGGCTCTCATCATCACCTTTTGGACAGTTCTTCTCGAAATCACACACCTACAGGAACAAGAAAATTCTGAGGACCTTTGTTAACATAACTCAAAAGTACAACTTGCTTATAAGTCACCAAAATATAATGTCATTAAAGAATAAAGAATGATGACCTTTATTAGGAAGCTACAATTCTCAGTTTGAAGGTGCTGAATAAAGAAACAGTATACATAATGGGTATATGAATAGTGGGTTTTTGTGATATACATATTACAGTAAATGCATGAAAATTTTGGAAAAGACACTAAAACTCACTTGCTCATAAGGTATACATGTAGGTGTTTCACTTTCAATATTACACATAAATTGATCATGACAAGGGCTTGTAGTGGTGGAAATGGGTGGTGGTGTTGGGGTGCCAGGAGTCACAATGCACTCTGGAGTCAGGGAGAAGTCATCAAATGCCACTGAGCCACTGTCCTTTACTGTCACCCATATATCAATCTGGAAGAGGTATTAATAATGATTCATGAAACAAGGACAATGGAAGAATCATAATATATCTAACAAATACTGGGTAAGATACATCTGGTTTTGACACACTTGTAATGCAATCCAAACAGGCACCATTTACTATAGCTGGTTCTGCACCTGGTATCATAAAGGGATAGTTTTTTGAGGTAGTGGGACATCAAAGACATATGTAGAAAAGACAAAAGACAAAGAGACAAATGACATGCACAAATGAAAAGAAAGATTTAGATGGATAGAAAGATGTATAGAGTGGAAGATAAATATTGATACATAGATTTAGATCTATAAATAAACATGAAGACAGAGAAAAGGAAGGGCAGGTACTTCTCTGAGTCATTCTTACAAAGGGATAATTTCCAATTTCATACTTACATAGAAAGGTTTGTTATAAGAAACTGAGGCTGAAAAATGAGTCCAGTGGAACACAAGTTCATCCTCTCCATGCCTGCTGGTTTGTTGGAATATTATGTTGGTTGCTGAGTCCACTGCATTTAAGTCTATCGTTACTTTTGATGACCCAGATATAGCATAATAAAGATGGAACTGCAGAGACAAAAAATCTTAAATTAATTAGGGATAGGTAATGCAAATGCTCATGTTTCCCTAACTTTGCCAATCTTTTCTGATGCTTGTTCATACGTACTTCTCAACGAGGTAGCCATGTGAAGAATGTTCAGGTCCTCCATCTTCACATTTTTTCTTAATTCTCTTACTACTTTATATATTGTGTTATTTTCTTTCTTTCAACATTGCACATGAATGGAAATATTAACAACATGGTGTGAAAATGGCTTACTGCAAGACAACTATATAACAAGGTAACTTTCAGGAAATATTACCCAGCAGTTGGTGGAAGCTTGTATTATTGGACTCATGATGGTGGCAGAAGAATATGTAATCAGCATGTGACCGTCCCCTGTGTTGACAGTGTGGTCCCTGCATGGTCATTTACCAGTTAGAATAATTTAATTGAGAGCTTATGTTTAAGTTATCTATGGTTACAATTATATATATATATATATATATATATATATATATATATATATATATATATATATATATATATATATATATATACATACATCAAATAAATATCATAACTGAAAACTTTCAAACAACAGCAAACAAGTATTTCAAAAGTGACAACTACAGACCTGTAGGGTGGCATCTTGCTGGAGCGTGCCTCAGTCAGCTGGAAGATATCTGAGACATCCCAGCCACAATAATCACCATCCTCAAAGCTGCACCGCATTGGGTAGTCATCTGGAGGTACGATGGAAAGGCAACATAGATAGCATTTGTGGAGCTTCATTTCCTATACAGACATTAGGACTATGTGACACTTTCCTCAGTGGCTCCTTTGTGCAACCAGTTTGAGCCAGTTCTGTGATACAATGTAGTGGCTGACACTTTGGTTTAAAGCATTGCAACAATGAGCAGCAATGGGATCATATAATGGAGAGACTGAGAATACTAACTTTGTATATTTCCTGAAACAAAATTATTATTGAGAAAATAAGACAAAATAAGCACATTACAGGTATGCAAGAAAACTTGAATAGTCAGCCTACTTACCACACAAGGCCTCATCTGAGTAGTCTCCACAGTCATCTGTGAAGTCACACTTGGCTTCTTCTGGATAGCACGCTTTATTTTCACACACAAGATATGATGGAGGCAAGTCTATGCAGGGTACTGGTGAGGCACATTTGGTAAGCTTCACTTCATCAAGAGATATTGTTTCTTTATCTGCACCTGAGCTGATTGCCTCAATGACAAAATTAAAGGCTGTAGAGATGCGTCCAAGAGGCAAGATGAGCTTCTGCCAGTCTGGGGAGGAGCTCTGGCCAGTGAAGAGCAGTGTCATATCAGATCCTCCATGCTCATAATACACATTTATTGCAGGATCTGGAACAACCATAAGAAAATAAATAAATAAATAAGAAATTAGCTAAAATTCTTAACATTGTTGAGAAAACAAGCACATTATTACTGCACAAGATGCTCACCAGCTCCTGTAGACTGTAACTTGTAGTCCATGGATAAGGTGCAAGTTTCAAAAGTTGGTTGTTGCAGGCGGCTGATGATGCGTGGCTTGTTTAGCACTAACCCTTCCTTGCTCTGCACTGTCATGCAAGCATCATGTGGAATGTCTTCTGGGTCTCCTCCTGCAAAATATTATGACTATAATGAAAGAAAATATTAAATCTTTCTAGGACAAGCATAAGAATATTAAAATATAAATATGGAATTTTAAAACTTTCACTTTTAATATACTTTGTCCTGTCTAATTTAGACAAATATCAGGTCCCATCATACATGTCCAAAAAAAACAAGGGCCCTATACTACCTAATTTAAGCCAGTGGTTGTGTCAGCAGCCACACAACAACCAGTTCAAGGAGCCAGCAGGCACACCCACCTAAGTGTGTTTTGGGACTACTTAGAGCTACTCCAACATTCTTCACCCATGGACAGGAAAGCCTCTCATGGTCTTGGGGTTGGGCCCCTAAGTGACAGGCAGACATAACAGCCTGACAACAATATCATGTGCCCTCTGACAAAATTAGAACCTCTGACTCTGCTCCAAAGGAGCAATTACAAGGATAACTCATTGTCTGATACCTGCCCAAAACCATCAACAAAGAAATGGGAACAAAAATTTATGGTATGATAGCACAGGCCTTACACTGTTCCTGTATTAGAATACGGTGTACCACATTAATGCCACAGTGCGCAAGGTTCACAGAATGGCAAAAGGAGTTAAAAGCTATTTTTTTTTTCAACAAATTTTACTTTATTAAAAACTTTCATCATATGAATATTTTCAAACCTGTGTATCTCCGCCACCAATAATGGCTGCTGTCCTGTCCTGTCTCTACCATTCTCCAGCCACACATGTCCTCTGAGAAATCACACCCAGCACACCAGCGTTCATCCTCACCCTCTTCACACTGGGTGTGGTAGTCACAAGTCTGCCAAGAAAATGGAGTTACACAAATCCTCAACAGTGAAAATATGCAAAAGAAAATTGTACTATTTATCTAACTTCTACATTTATGTAACATCTGCCAATGAAAACAAATAAAAGTTGGACAGCTAAATTCACCTTTGACATGGGAATCTGGCTACCATCATTGCAGAGGAAGTAGTCATAGCTGCTGTTTCCTGTGCAAAGGCCCATAGACAAGTCAATGTCATCCACAGCCACCACATTGGTCTGGCCAAGCACACCCTGCACATCCAAGGTCAGCCAGTGTTGTGGTGATGTTCCCAGTTCAACCTGTACACAAACAAAAGATAAATGTTCAATTGATACTAAGTGAACTTTTGAGATATTTTTGTTACAAAACCTTGTCACAGTTATCAACAATGTTATCTTTGTTGCTTATGGTGGCAGTGCAAAATGAGTCATCACCAAAGATCATCAGAGTTTATCTCATTCATAGGAACAGGTCTCCGAAAAGGATTTTTGGGAAAGACAAATAAAAATTTATTTATAATATGTAAAACATCAATAAATACATTGTGCAATGAGCAAAGAATACCTACTTTCAAAAATAATAATTTATCTTTAATACAAAGAATACCTACTTTCAAAAATAATCATTTCTCTTTAATACAAAGAATACCTACTTTCAAAAATAATAAATTCTTTTTAATACAAATACTTACTTTCAAAAATAATAATTTCTCTTTAATACAAAACAAATATTCAACTAACTTGTACTTGATGCCACTCGAGACCAAGAGAACCTGCCAGCTTCTTCAGTACAAAGGTGCCCTCTGCCTCAATTGATGTTATCTGTAGGGTTCCCACCTGACAAAAATAAATTAACTCATGTTTATTGTAAAAAAATAATTGCAACTTCAATGTGAATCTACTCCACATTACACATGCAAGTATGTAAGTTTGACAGCCTCACCTTGTCTCCATACATGTGAATCCAGAGAGAGAGGCAAGAGCTTTTATCAACAGCAAACACCTCAGACAGCATGGTTGCTGACAGCTCATCAACACTGGAGTCATAGAAATACAAGTAGTGACCATAGGGTGTGCCTGTTGTGTGGTCATATGGTGGAGCATAGCCGTAAGCAGGGGCCTTGCTTGGGTCATCTGTGACACGGCCTGCAGCAAGAATTATTGGTATGAATGGTAATTCTCTTCATATATCAAATGATAATAATGACTAGTTCATTCATATACGTACATCAGGAAATATCTAACCCTATATATTCATCCATCTATATATCAGGCTAGCAGTGCCACACTCTTAATCCTGGCTATGATTTATTTCTAAGTAGATAAAAAGAGTGATAATTTCTGTTAGGTATTTAGTTATCAGAAGACACTAATACATTAGAAAAGACTTATATCTAAATACCATAGAGAAACCATTGTTCTTTACTCAGAAATGAATTATATGCTACCATATTTCACTAAAACTGTTAATCATTTCTTCAGTCTACATATAAAACACCAAGTAATTGGCACTAACCATTAGTCCATTTTGCAGGTTTGGTATTTTCCCAGAGACAAGAGTTTGACTCAAAATCACAGTTCACAGGGGCTGGGCAAGCATCGGGGCTCAAAATGACATCATCCAAAGCCACAAACCCATTGTTAGATGTCACTGTTACTCGGAACTCCAGTTGCCAAACCCCAGAAACAAACAGCGACAGCCTGAAATTGTTAGTATATGAAAATCAAATGAAGTAAAATACAAAAAATATAAAATAAATAAATGAATGAATTCTATAATTAAAACAAAAAAGGTAATGGATTTCAGTCACCAGAGTTGATAATTTAATACTATCAATGCATTCTAACCATATTTTCTTTTAAATTTTGAGAAATCTATATTTTTTTATTCATGATTCCATCAATTCTTACTACTGCAGTAAGGTATTTTCTCACACATCACTTGCCTTGCACCAATCCACGTTTGGAATGGAGCAGAGTAGGTGTTCAGCAATGATGGGTCATGCATTTCTTTGCTATGCAGCCACACCTCCAGGGTGCCATCCTGATGGGAGGTGTAGTAATTGAAGGCAACACAAGCTTCTGGTATTCCATCCACGTCAGGTGAGACCAAGCCGGCCACTGCCCCAACTGTGTACTGCTTGGGATCCACATACATGTACTTACCTGTAGAGAATTTTTACTTAGCACAAGATATGCTTGGTATACTTATCAGAATGGCCATTCATCACATTTTTACCATATATGTTTTTCTTTTAAGAATTTAGGTATTTTCAAAATATTCAATATTTCCTTCCCAACCTAACCAATACAAAGTCCTTAACATCAAAGCTGTTCATAACAATCTGTTCAACCATCCCATGCCACACTAAATATATAGTAGAATACCTTCATCAGTGTTGCCAGTCACACTTTTAAGTACTCATTTTTAAACAATTCTAATTTTTTGCTAGAAGTGGAAGCATGTTCAGCTCCTTAATCATCATCAGTCTACCATAATATGCAGTGTGGTAGGCAAAATAAGGCAAAAAATAGAGGATCTGACACAGGCATTCTCTCTAGCTTGCTTAGCACATGTAACTCATGGAGCAAAATTTTACGTAGAAGCCAAAAACCAATCTGCTTTTCCTCTAAACTATAAACTAAGCACTGGTTTTTTGACATGATCCCCCTCACCATAGTAGTTTCCTGTGGTGTGGTCATTGAGGAGTCCCTGGCCATCACTGGCAGATCCTTGGGTCCAGTCAAATAAAAATGTATCATCCTCTCGCTGAGTAAAACCACACAGATCTGCAGCCTCAAAGTCACACGATTCTGAAATACATTAAAGATACAAAACACACATTATCCACATATTCATTACATAACAGAACAATGCTAATTTATCATTCATTGCATATGTTAGTACATCATGAAAAAAAATTAGAACATCAAAACATTTTCTTATTTGATGCAATCAGGTAATTTATGAACTCAAACTGTATGACAGTAAGCCCTATAAAAAAAGTGAACAAGGGAAATATCTACATTCATCTTTCCAAAATATGTCAGAATGTGAAATTTCAGGTACATAAACAGGATGGCAACTGAAACTGTCATGAATATACCAGAATTTTATTAAATGTTATCAAAGCAATCCTAATGATTACTGTTTTTCTTATCTTTATCATCAGTCTCAATATAATCACACAGAACATGAAGGTAAGGTACACTAATACCTACCAAAGGCAGGGGGAGGTGATGGAGTTGCTGGCAGATCAGAACACCTTCCTTGGGAAAACTTCACATCATCCACACCAACAAACTGGTCACGTGTTACTGAGTCCACAGCAAAGGTTATTGTGTATGGTTTGGTTTGGCTTCCAATATCAATCTAGTAAAAGAGAAGATAATGTTACTCCTCAGCACCTACTTACTGAGATTATGAAGCAAATAAACACACCACCTAATTATTAAAAGGCAATGTCACATACACTAACTCTTAAGATTTGATAGTTATGGTATTGCATTCTCTTATGAAACACTCTCATTCTGGTTACAAAAACCCTCATGAATACTTACAGTGAGGTAAGTCCACTGGCGTACATTATCATTGTTTCCAAGGGTGAGCAGAGTGTACAAATCCTCGCCTTTCACAACCTGATATGCATCTTTGATTAATGTTCATTCATAGTATAAAAATCATTCACTCCATATCATTTGTTTATGAAAAATCAGTTTATGAATAGCATTAAATGGCCCTGTACAAACCCCCTGTTGACTGCATGTTACATTCCTTGAAAAAAGATATAAATAAATAAATAAAATAAATAAATACTGAAATATCTATGCGAGAACTCACTATAAGAATATATGAATATATCTGCATTAAACAATTGTAAAAGTAAATCTACACCATAGTAAACAGTGAAGAGTAATAATCTCAGCTTCCTTTCACAGAATTACCACAAAAGCTACATAGAACTATACAAGTGTGAAAATTTTCCTGTCAGGAAAAAAGACACAATAATCTCCAAAGTTAATGACTCACCAGATTAATTGTGAATTTTCCAGAGCGACCACTGTTACCATACTTGATATACCAGAAGGTCAGGCATGCTGGTCCCTGACTGTAGACTATTTCACTTTTAAGTACAACACTGCGCTCTGTGTAAAGAAATGTTATGACAGGATGGCCTGAGGATAAGAAAAAGAGGAAGCTTTTTCTGTCATTAAAGAAATGTGTGTGCAAGATCAGCAGAGATGTAACATTTATAGAAAAATTACAAAAATATCACCATTTACATTTTGTAGTATCATATCTCAATTATACATACAAAATTAAACTGCCTTCATAATGTGTCATTCCTTGTTATGGTACTTTTATCTATATACCAAACAAACACCCCTCATGAGCTGAGACAGCCAAAAAAAGGCACACACAACTCTACCTTATACTTCAAAATCATTTGATATGCTTCACTCTGTCATTCTCATCCTTATTCTCCATGTAGTGAAATCACCAATCAGTAACTCAAACACTCATGAAGAAATGCCACAAAGGTCTCTGAGTAAGATTGATAAATCTTAGTAGCTTTCCCTATAATTAGAAACACTAACTGAAGGAAAACTTACTAAGATAGTTGTCTGTGAAGTCAATGTAGGCATACATTCCATTCTTTGTTGTGTGATCTGAGAAGGGACCAGAAACCAAACTTGAGTTGACAGTGAAGCCTCGACCAATCAACCAACTTGCGAGCAGTGGTGAGTCATTTGACCAGCCACAGAAGTCTTGCTCAAAGTCACAGTCCAAGATGTTGGATGGACAAGGTTCTGTGCTGAGAGTGATGTCATCCAAGACCACCTCATTTCCAGCTATTACAGGGTAAGTTGCTTCAAAAGCGAGCTGTTAGGAAAAGATACATTAGTATGGTATAAATATATATTGTGAGGTCAGTGAAATGTATATAAACATTTCCAATGTGTCCCTGGCATGAGGGCAAGTTACTATGCAAGGTCACAAAAATACAAAAGAAAAAACAAAGTAAGGAATTTTGATAATTTGAGCAACCACTTCTACAAAGCAAGCTTCCTTAAACTCATGTTCTTCTAAAACATACATGCATACATGTATACCAAGGCCATCTCTTCCAAAAAGGAGGTTAGCCAAGACAAGGCACACAACTTTCACATTCACACTCTCATTCACAGAGAAGAAAAAATATTCCTGTCTTTACAGGTATCAGTTGCACAGTGTGGACAGTTTCATACAGAATAAGGTTCCCTCACAGCAAGTGTTCTCCCATACCACAACTGTGTGAGACCATTGATGTGTGGCACCTCCCTTGTAGGTCGCTTCTAAAGAAATGTTTGGAAATTTAACTCGTATTTTACTCCCTTAGAGGACAGAATATTTTTTGAAAATTTTAGATAAGAATTTCAGATAAGAGTATTAATAGAACTACACTAACTTACAGTCATATTGGTGGTAATGTTGAGGTTTGCACGTGCAAAGACCCAACCAGGAACCATTGTTTCACTAACACTCCACAGCTCATCACTGGTGCCTCCTTCAGTGTTCAGCAATTTGAGAGTGGATGACCCTGTAGAAAGCAGCCATCTTCATTATCTAAATTACTGGCTTACCTATTACACTACAAAATTTTCCTCTAAGTAAACTGTACTGTCAATCTAAGGTAGAGACTTACCTTCAATGCTGTACCAGAAAGTAAGGCATTGGTCTCCCCCGCCTGCACTAAGAGGAGGCCCCACCAACCGGCCTGACAAGTTTTCCCCCACTGCATGGCCTTCCCTCAGATGTGAGTAAATGTAGTATCCTGAGAAGTAAAAATTTAGAAAGTTGAAAACACTACTATGTAAAAATGGCCAGACAGTGAACAGTAGATCACCTATTTCTTTTGTTAAAGAAATTCTAGAAAAGAAGAAATACCTTACCCTCTGCAGAACTTGTAGTGTGATCATAACCCATTGACTCGCCACCATTCCTTGCCTCAACCCTCACCCATTCTAGTGGGTAAGACTTGTCATCATTCCATCCACATGAATTTGACTCAAAGTCGCAAGTCAACTGTTCCATTGTGCATGCACCAACCCACAAGTCAAAGTCATCCACAGCAACCACCCCTTCTTGGTAATCCTCCTTTGATACTCTCACCACCAGCTGTGAGAGGAATAAAAAATGTGACTTACACAGCCTGCTGAGACTTGATAGCATGATTCTAAACCCTTTCACTCCACAAGCACAGTCAATATTTAGATGGTAGAAAGAGATTCAGTAACTAGGTTCTTAGAGCACAGTGAAAAAGAGAATTTCAAAGAAGGTTTGACAGATTCACAGACAGGGATGATAGGTGAACATAGGTATGTATGTATGATAGGTGTATGTTAGGTAAGGTTTATGCACAAACCACCATGTAGCTACATGCTTCTTATAGCTTCCCTAATCTTATATTCTTATATATTACTTTGATGCAGCCTTCTAAACCTTTTACTGTCCTGTCCATAATTAATTATGTTACTTATACATTACTGTTAGTGATTTCTAAATTAGTGTAACCAACAGACTATCATCCTCTTTTAATAAAAGCAAAATAAAAGAGACCAATATTGATATGACTTTACCTGCCAGTCGCCAGACTGAGTGGGTATTTCAATATTCACTTCCTGCCACATGTCTATCACTCCCTTAGTTCGCTGCCATGCAATATTTTCAAAGGTGTTGTCAGACCACTGGAACCTCAGGATCTTTGTGGACACTGTCAGCCAAGGAGTGCTTATGCCAAACATGTAGTACCTGCAAAATACAGAGCATGTAATGAACTGCATATAACAAAGCATAACTGGAAAGTAATATATATATATATATATATATATATATATATATATATATATATATATATATATATATATATATATATATATATATATATATATATATATATATATATATATTACTCAAATGTTGTAGCAAAAAAGTAAATAAATAAATAATAAATGAATAAAAATAAATAAATAAATGAGTAAATAAATAAAAAAATAAAGAATAGGTAAATAATAATAATAATAATAATAATAAAGAAATTATAATAACATCACTAATAAAAGCAAGAACACCAATAAAAATGATCAAAACATAAATAAACAAGTACATCTACTTATATGCTAGGGTAAGATTGCCCTTGAAGGGATGGAGCTGAGTGTGAGAATGCAAACACAGACCAGGAAAGGTTGTCACTCTCTGTTTCAATACTTTTGGCAGTGTATTATAAAATGTATGCATTGGCGTACTGTGTGTAATTCATCATGTTCTTGAGGATTACTCGTACATGATAGACAAGTGATCTCCAACTATACCTTACCAATGTGTGTATGTGTGTGTATTTACCTAGTTGTATTTACTTAGTTGTGACATACAGGAGAGGAGCTAAGCTTGTACTGTCCCATCTCCATAACTGTTTTTATCCAACTTTTCCTTAAAGTCATGAATATTTGTAGCACACACCACTTCCCCTTCCAGTCCATTCCATGCCTCTATGCTTCTATGAGGGAAGCTATATGTGTGTGTGTGTGTGTGTGTGTGTGTGTGTGTGTGTGTGTGTGTGTGTGTGTGCGTGTGTGTATTTATCTAGTTGTGACATACAAGGAAAAAGCTGTGTGTCATTCCTATGATTGTCTGCTGGTCACCCAGCCAGTCGTTCCCCTACAAATCTCATACTGATCTTTGGGTAGGACTGAGACCACTCACACACCACACAACAGTACAGCGAGGCCACAACCCCTCAGATTACATCCCTTACCTACTTGGTGCTAGGTGAACAGGAGCTACACATAAGAGGCTCACCCATTTGGCTCGCCATTCCCAGGACTCAAACCTGAGTCTTCTCAGTTGTGAGCCGAGTGTGCTAACTACTACACTATGCAGTGTGTGTGTGTGTGTGTGTGTGTGTGTGTGTGTGTGTGTGTGTGTGTGTGTGTGTGTGTGTGTGTGTATTTACCTAGTTGTATTGTACAGGGCACAAGCCAAAGCTCATTTTGTCCTGTCTCCATAACCATATTTATCCAGTTTCTCTTTAAACATGTGTACACTGTTTGCCACAACCACCACTTCCTTCAAATCATTCCAGATTTCAACAGTTCCATACGGTAAGCTGTATTTCTTGATGTCACTCAAACATCCACTTTTCTTTATTTCCTTCCCATGCCCCCTCGTCTGTCTCTCTCTCTCTCTCCTCCAACTGTGGTACCCAGTCATTTCTGTCCATTCCTTCTATATTGTTTACTAATTTGTACATTGTTATCAGGTCTCCTCTTTCTTTTTTTCTTTTATAATGTTGGCAATCCCATCTCTTCAATTCCTTTTTCATAGTTTAAGTCTTTCAATCCTGGTACCATCTTTGTCTCTCTCCCCTGTATTCATTCCAGTTTTCGCATAGCTTTTTTTTCTATGTGGAACCCAAACTACTGTTGCATATTCCAATTTAGGTTGTATCATGCTTGCTGTAATTTTCTTCATCATATCTTATCAAAATAGTTAAATTCCACCCTAATGTTTGTTAACAAGCTGCACGTAGAGCTGAATATTCTGTTTACATGCCTTTCAGGTGATACTATATCCTGGATCATTATTCCCAAAATCTTTTTCTTCATTACTTTTCATTACAATTTTTCCTCCAATTTTGTAATTCCATGAAGGTCTCTTTTTACTTTTCCCTATTTCCAATATGTGGTGTTTTCTGGCATTAAATTCTAGTTTCTATTTTTAGTTCCATGCATGTATCTTGTCAATATCCTTTTGTAACTCCTTGCAGTCATTTTCATCCATTACTATTTTCATTATTTTTGCATCATCAGCAAACAGGTTTATATAACTATTTAGATCCTCTGTCATATCACTTACATATATTTGAAACATAATAGGTACCAACACAGATTCTTGTGGTACCACACTTGTCACTTCGAGCCAACTTGAATTAGTGTCTCTGATTACTTTTCTCATTTTCCTCCTTTGTAAATAATCATCCATCTATCTCAACCTTGCTCTTTTTAGTTAGTTCTCCTTCATTCTCTAACTTCTACATAAAACTTTTGTGGGTAACTTTATCAAACGCTTTTTTGGGATCCAGGTATATCACATCAACCCATCCATCCCTCTCTTGCACTCCACCTATTACTCTCATATAAAAGCTCAGTAGATGTGTGTGTGTGTGTGTGTATTTACCTAGCTGTAATTTACATGGCCTGAGCTACACTCATGTGGTCCCATCTTCATATCTATACGTGTCTAATTTTCCCTTTAGTTTGTACACAATTGTCACCAAAAATATAATTTCTTTTAGTCCATTCCAAACTTCAATGAGTCTTTGTGGAAAACTATTCTTTGTGTTGTCTAAACGTCTTCTTTCCTCAACTTGTATGTGTGTGTGTATGTGTGTGTGCAATCAACAAGAATACTCACCAGAAGCGATAGCAATATTTGTGTGAGCTCTCAGGATTTTCTGCTAAACGTCTGGACTTTATGTATCCTGGCATGGAGACATGTGTACCATTGGCAAACTCATACACATATCCTCCATGGCCTCGGTCTGTATGCACAGCACTTGTCACTCCCAACTCCATTGGATCACTGTGTGTCCACGTGCACCAGTTGTAGTCAAAGGAGCATGCCACATCCTTCTCAGCTATGGTATCGAGAGAGAGAGAGAGAGAGAGAGAGAGAGAGAGAGAGAGAGAGAGAGAGAGAGAGAGAGAGAGAGAGAGAGAATGTCTTAGTTTTCATAAATAGGTCTATGTATGAATAATTCTTTGCAAATAATTCCATAATAAATCAGTGGTTCAAATGAGGTGTGAAGCAAAATGTTCTAATCACACAAGTACAGCACTGAGATATTTAGGCTTTCAATAACTTGACATTTATAAATTTATATTATTCTTAAACACGATACATGATAATTTTTTCATCTCTCTCTACAGGTTACTATGAAAATACTGAATTTCAACAGAAACCTGGTGATCTTAGGTTATGCCCCTGACAATCTAGCAAGACTGATACATATTTAGCTCTCCATTCCTAATAAAAAGCCAAAACTTAAAAAAGGTGCACTGAAAATATTAAAGAGTGTGATATGATACTCATATTCTTTATGACCATTTGATCTAACATTTTGGCTTTTAAAACCAAAAAGACAGACAAAAACTGGCACAATTAGTTTTGGAAAGGTACTCCTGATTGGCTGTCACATATATTTGAAATGTAAAATTTCTGATGATAAAATGTGATTATAATCCTCTTATACTACTAAATTTATTAAACAGGACACCAACCTTTCTTTCAAAACTAAATAATTCTACAGATGTCACTCATCTCTAGCTAAAACAGCTTCTATGAAGTTAGGTGTCCTGAGTCATCTTTGCCAGTTTTTCTCACCCCCCAGCTGGTAACTCTGTACAGGGGCCTTATCCATCCATGTATGGAGTACACTTCACGTATATGGGGAGTTCCACTCATACTGCTCTTCTAGACAGGGTGGAATCAAAAGCATCTCATCTTATCAACTCTCCTCCTCTAACTGACTGTCTTCAGACTCTATCTCATCACTGTAATGTTGTATCTCTTACTATCCTCTACCACTATTTTCACACTAACTGTTCTTTTGATCTTGTTAACTGCATGTCTCTTTTTCTCCTGTGGTTTCACTGCATGAAACTTTCTACTTTCTCTCATCTCTTTTCTGTCCATCTCTAATGCAAGAGTCAACCAGTATTCATCCCTTTTTCTGGTAAGCTCTGAAACTCAATTTTTTATGATAATTTTTTACCTCTATTTTTGGAATGGGGCCTCAATGGGCGTTTGTTCTTAATTTTTATTGGCCTTGGCCAGTACTCCTTACACACACACAAAAAAATAAATAAAATAAAATAAATAAATAAATAAATAAATACAATAAAATCAGCGACTCACCTTGACTAACCACATCAGCAATAGCAGGAATGACTAAGCCACTGGTACATTTGTCATGCTGGTCATAGGTGATATAATCCAAAGCAAGGTAAGTGTCAGGATGTTTTGCTAACACTCCTGTTATCACAAGCTGGAAGCAATACACAATTAAGGTTTGTAAGCACTGAGGAGACATATTACAAATACATTACTGTCTAGTTTAACCCAATGATTACAATTTTTCATGATTCTCAGTGTGTTGATTTAGTAGTTTATCAATTAATATTTATTGACTTTGCTTACTGGTGGAAATAGTATGAATCACAATGATAAAGAAAAGAATAATGATAATGATAATAATACTAAAGGTAGTGGGGACAAAACTTCTTTACCAGAACATTTCTTACATACCCTGAACATTTCTTCCTGGTAAATAGGAACTTCTGCATAATGCCACTCAGGATCCGGCCCGTTCTCAAGCTTCCATAAGGTTTGCCATGCTTGCTCCCTCTCAGCTGAGACCTTCAATGAAAACATTCTATTAGCTGACCAAGTAGTTGTAACTTTGAAGATGCTTCAAAAACTGCATCACAAAACTTTATAATAATCTGAAACCAGACAAATAAACACATGGATTAAGATAAAATTTCAAAACTTCCTAACTAGATTTCCTTGGAGCTGTTACATACTGGTAGAAAGTCTCTGTTTAAAAACTGCAATGAAGTTCATGAGGTGGTGAGCAGGAATGGACACTCAAGACTTGAAAGTAAGTATAGATAAGCAGAATGGACAAATTCTTGCACATTTTTTTATTTTTTTATTAACAATTTTGTGAAGCCATTTTGCTTGTGATGGCTAAACATGTCTGGTAAGTAGAATAGATGTGGGTAGTAATTCATTCACTACTTAACATGACAAGTGCCTAATAGGTGCAGCAGTGCAACTGGTAGTCTGAGAATAGCTTATATAAGCATTCATCATAACATTCAAATTGGTGACAATAATGATGATATTGGTAGTATATATATTATATTAGTGTAAGAAATAATTTTGTCTTAAAGAGGTTACAGCAAGTGCCAAGATGGAAAAGCTGCATTACCACAAGGGAGCCATTAGTGAAGGCAATGTTGTACCAGAAGGAGAGGCAGGAAGCCTTACTGGTAGCCCTGGCCATGTACCACTCGCTGACAAGGTTGGCATACCCACCCTCCTCAGGCATGTAGGTACCAAGGAGACCCACATAGTGACCTGTTATAACACACAAATAAAATATAGTTATAATAATATGATGAATTAATATCTTTGCAAATAGACTACTATAAGATGATAAATATATATAGTGAAGTTACTTGAAATTTAAACATACAATCATTTGACAAAATTTAATCTCAGCAAACCTTTCCACTTTATTCATGGTGAGACATGTCTCGAGAAGAGGAGAAAAAGGAGGAGGAGGAGGAGGAGGAGGAAGAGGAGGAGGAGGAGGAGGAAGAGGAGGAGGAGGAGGAGGAGGAGGAGGAGGAGGAGGAGGAGGAGGAGGAGGAGGAGGAGGAGGAGGAGGAGGAGGAGGAGGAGGAGGAAGATTATGAGGAAGAAGAAGAAGAAGAAGAAGAAGAAGAAGAAGAAGAAGAAGAGGAAGAGGAAGAGGAAACGGAAGAGGAGGAGGAAGAGAAGGAGGAGGAGGAGGTAGTTGTTACCTGTGACTGAGTTTTCCGAGTGGTCGACAGGAGGGCCCGGCACCAAATCAGATGGACTCATGAGCTGCCAGTCCACATCATCATCCCATGCATTGGTCCAGGAACACATGTCATGCTCAAAGTCACATGCAATCATTACTAAACACTCATCAGTGGGGAAGTACAGGTCGTCTATTGCAATGATGGCTTTGGAGTCATTCTTAACAACCTCTGCTTCAAAGATGAACTGTTGTAGAAAGTTGTATTTGTATTAATATATTGTTAGCCTTGCATGCTTTCACTTAGTTTAAAATGTTGCTTCAGATCACAGTGCCCTCAAGTTCCATAACTTCTGCTAAAAGTGAACTTCAAAAATCTAAAATATTTTTATCAAAGAATAATGGTTATAAACTCATTAATAATATCTCTTCTTTAAAACCAGTAAAAGTTCAAAATCAAGCTGCTAGCAAAATTCCATTACAAGCTTCACAAACAAAAGACCTAAGCCACCACACATGCCACAGTGCAGACTGAAGTCATCAAAGGCAACAGGACTAGGGCAGTACCTGGAAATTTCCCACATTTCCTATACGTCCTCGGTGGCTGACCCAAGAATCTCCTTGGTCTCCTCTATGTAAGAACACCAAAGACTTTGACATATTCAGAGCTACACCTGAGCCATCATCAGTCAAGCGTGCGTATCCTCTCAGTGCGGCAGAGTTTGAGACATCGGACATGTAATAGTAGAAATGGTAGCATCTGGGGAAAGGATGATAAAAAATAAAATAAATAAATAAATAAACATGTATTTGTATAAATAATACTGTGGTGGTTATAATTCTTTACATTACTATTTTGTATCACTGATGAAACACAACAGTGAGATATATCTAGTAATTTGATATGGTAGTGTATAGGATAAGCAATACTGCAGGTAAGTCAAATCAGTAAGGACATATTAGATGAAGATACACCTACCTATATATCTGCTTGGTGAGGTATACAGGGGACACAATCTGTCCCAAGTCACCAGAACTGTGCTTATGCAGATCTACTCGAGCCATGTGACCTGCAAATAGAGTTCACATGAAATTTTCTTCTGTAATTCTACTGAAATATGAAGCCATGATTTCCCAAGTGTAGAATTTCATTATAAGTTTCAGATATAAATTTTACCACTCAAAATATATATTGCCATTATTGTTATCAGGAATTCCAGTTTACATTCTGTACAGGGAGGTAACCCTTTTCAGATTATTAATGGATTGATCTTTCCTTAACATTCCTATTTCTCAAAATATTTTCTTATTCTGTCTTGTACTACATTAATTCAATGTGTGTGATAAATCAATATGAAAGGTGTCCAATCTAAAATATCTGTTTTCCATGTATTAATATTCTGAAAAAAAACATCACTAGACTAAAATTGGTCCCACCCTGATGTGAATGCACAAGGAGAGAATAAGTCTTGCCTTTGAGGGTGCCAAGTGTGTGGTCTGCCTGTTCACCAACACTCATGGTGTCCCAGTCCAAGTCACTTCCATCCACCAAACTAAAACTGGAACCATTTTCCTCAAAGTCATGGATGGCCTCTGGGTCCTGGGGACTGCGTTCACACTTATTTTCATGAAGTCTCACATCATCCACAGCCACAATACCAGCACTGGCCTTCTCCCAATATGCCATGATTGTTACCTGGTGATGAAGTTTGACATTATATAAAAATTGTTTTAAGTTGTATTAAAACACACAATAAATCAGACCTCTTGATCAAATTTACATGTTAGATTGCTTGTAAAATTTCTCTAAAACCTACATTATAATTTTGTCCCTCTAATTGAAGATCTATAGTAGCTGGATGCCAGAAATCTCCCTGGGAACCATTTCTTGTAAAGACTAGCTCACTGATGTCCCCTTTCTGTGTTCCAGCAGTGAGGAAAGGCGTGAGCTCCCCAAACATGTAGTACCAGAAACGGAGACAATGAGGGTTTGTTATCACCGGCACATACAGAGTGGCACTTGCTGCTTCATCTTCCAGCTCGGCCTCCACATACACATAATGACCACTCTCTGCCAAGGAAATAAAACACATCTATTACAAAGACTGAAATGATGGATGACACTGCTAATGACAGAAGGAAGATGTCCCACTTCATATCAAAACTTGTCTATGGGTAATAATAACTTTCATTATATACAAATCTTATTACAATGATATCAGAATATGGTTAACTTACTGTTTGTTTTTAAGGCACTGGAATGAAAATTAATCTAGTGGGTATTTTTTTTGAGGAAGAGAGGAAGAACATGTAATGTGAAGAATAAATACCTGTGCCATAAGTGTGGTCCTTGGATGGTCCCGGTGTGACAGTGTCTGGGGGACCATTCCACCAAATCCAGGGCTTTGTATTATCCCCCTCAGCCACCATCCATGAGCAAAAAGGCCCAAGCATATTCTCAAAGTCACAATCATTAATACCAAGTGGTTCTGAAAGGAAAGCATTGTGTGCTGCATCAACAGCTGTTATCAACTTTATGCCATTATATATATATTATGAGGTAATAATCAACTGAGACATCCAAATATACATGCAATCCATAAACTAACCCTGTGTGGTGGTAGAGTGGGGTGGGGCAGTGGTAGTGGTGACATCAGTGTTATTAGAGGGCACAGCCTCTTTTGGCCATACACTACACTTGCCCACAAACTGCACAATGTCATCAATGTCTGCAGAGATGAAGAAACAAATATTAGTTCATATCTAAAAAAGGTGATACATGTTATCACCTCATATTATTTGTATACATACATACCTTTTATTCAATGCCAACTTGAAATGGTAACATTATCTTATTTTACATCATATTAAATATACTACTACACAAACATTCTTTCTTAGTCACACACATAATTTACCTTTCATTAAATATCATTATCCTATCCAACATCACATTGAATACATTGCTACTCACGTATTCTTTCTATCTGGTTGATTCCAACCTTTCCTTCAAGCAGGATGGAGAAGTAAGAGTCTGTAACATCATGAAGAGGAACTCTTGCCACACTCCAGTCATCTTGCTGCTTGCCTGACAGGCTCCACACCAGTACCATGGCCACATCAACGGGCTAGAGTGAATGTTGTAAAAAGTTATTCGTGGCATTGCTTTTGCCACGTCTGTGAATATTTACACATTATCCTGAACATATGTTCATAAAAAATGCTTTTGCCTATGACAAAGAAGTACAGGACTGAATCAACCATTTTTTTCCCCTAAAAACTACTAAACCTGGTATTCTTAGCACAGAATGCAAGGTTTCAGGTACCACAAAAACTATACAATACTTATATTAGTAAACCTCAAAAACCTTATATAACATATGTCTGACATAAAACTTGTAAGTTAAGTATCATTAAAATACCTTAATGTAGACATTTATTGTGCCTTCTGCTATATCATTCATTTGGAACCAGAACTGCAGACAGCCCGACACAGCCATTGCAGGGCCCATGAGGGGACTGATCAGCACAGCCACATCACCAGCCTCATACTTGGATGGCTCCAAGATCAACATTCCACCACCTACATTTATCACAGATTGATAACAAACTTCACATAATAAATGCTGTTCCCTATATAAGTTATATATGAAACTATGCATAGTATGCTCATGAAAAAGACCAATATTTTGTACTTTACAGATAGGAAATTATGGCCTTACCTTCCTCTCTATGGGTGTGGTCGCTACCATTGGTTAACTCCCAATAGGCTTTACTATCAAACTGAGTCCATCCACACAAGTGAAAACCATCAAAGTTGCACTCAGCTAAAAATAAATTTAACAATAAAACAATTAATAATAAGTCTTCTTCAAAATAATGTAAAAGTTCAACATTAAGCTGCTCACAAAATTCAACTACAAGACTTATAAACAACATACCTAAGCCACCACACATGCCAAAGTGTACACTGAAGTCATCAAAGGCAACAAAGGAGGTGTTGTCCTGAGTCTGGAATATGGCTTGCACCTCGATCTTGAAGAGGCTTACAGAAACACCTGCTTGACCTTCATGCCACTCTGACACCTTCCCAACAGGTGATGACCACAGGATTTCAGGGGCCTGTCAAGTGCCACAAGAGAGAGAGAGAGAGAGAGAGAGAGAGAGAGAGAGAGAGAGAGAGAGAGAGAGAGAGAGAGAGAGAGAGAGAGAGAGGGAGAGAGGGAGAGGGAGGGAGAGAGAGAGAGAGAGAGAGAGAGAGAGAGGGAGAGAGGAGAGAGAGAGAGAGAGAGAGAGAGAGAGAGAGAGAGAGAGAGAGAGAGAGAGAGAGAGAGAGAGAGAGAGAGAGAGAGAGAGAGAGAGAGAGAGAGAGAGAGAGAGAGAGAGAGAGAGAGAGAGATTAGTTGTTTGTAAAATAATTATGAAGTTAAACTTGACTCTGTACTTATTTATAATACATATGATTCATAACTAGTGCATGTTTACGTAGATCACCATTTCTTTACAATTTATAATTTCCATAACTACGAAAAAAATTATTACTCAGGCTGGAAATTAAATAGTTAATATACAAAATAACAAAATTTAACTACATTTCCACTTAGCTATTACATATCCTGAGTGCCTCCCTTTCCTCCATGTTCCTGAAGTGTACTTACAAGATCTCCAAAGCCATCAGCATCATATTCAACATAATAAACTCTGAGCTCAGCATCAGTTCCTTCCTCTGCATAGTAGAAAAACCTGCAACAACAAGGCTAGATTAGTCATTATGTTAGTAGCAATGGATGACATTCTTTAAACTTACATTGAAAACTTAAAGTTATATGTCTCACACTACCGTTCTTACCTAACACATCCATTTTGATCAGTCACCAACAAAGGAGAGTGTGTGATAGCTGTGTTGGAGTAACTGCTGCCAAAGTTATTGTTGGCACGCAGCATGTGACCATCCACTGTATTAGTGGAGTGATCTGCCACAGAAGACTGCCCATCAGACCACTTCCAGGAGGGGCCATCATCATGGGCAGGTAACATCTGCCATCCACAGGTCTTCTTGTTCTCAAAATCACAGTCATCCTCTGAAATATAACCGAGATCAAGAATTGGCATCACTTCGGTTTCATTTCCACAATTATAAAAGACGAAAGGCTCATACAAAAAGAATAACAGATATCAGAAAGAGAAAAGACCACTTGTGAAGACATGGAGTATAGCAAATGAATCACACACACCATCTAGGTCACTTCAGTTATTGCTCAAAAATTCATATAACTGAAGGCATATATGCATATCAAGCTTAAGCCTGACTGCACATTTTCTCTTAAACTGAAACCTGTCTTCAGCCAAGAATCATTACATTATGGTCATGAAGAATATAATTAATGAGAAACAATTTGTTGAGTTACAGCACTTCCTTATATTGTCCTCCTTGACTCATAATACCTTAATTCCCAGTCACCAAAACTACATTAATAATATTTTATAGCTCCAATTCACATAGATTTTTTCAGCACACACCAAAAATGCTACACTTCACAGGGGGGGAATATAGCTTGTGACTTTATCTGGTATTGAGAGAGTAGCAAAGAGTTAAGAGGACTCACATACAGATGTTTAAACTGTCCCACCTGCTATCCTGCACGGCCCTTTAGTGAGGACCAAGGTATCAATGGCAATGCGGCCATTAGGGGAATTTCCTCTCACTCCTTCAATAAGGATGAAGAACAAGTCCTTTGAGATCACAGTAACTTGTCCCTTCTGCCACATGTCTCCTGCTGGTCCCAAGAGGCGCCACACCTCAGTCAGGCTGCTGCTCCCACTCTGAACACACACAAACATCATCAGAGTCATCATTTTCAAACTGATTATTTTGCTTTACATGACAATATTATGGAATTATTATTTCAGCATCATAACTTAACCAGTTTTATTATATTTACTATTAAATTAACTGGACTTTTATAGAAGTAATGAATTTTCTCATCTACATCAACTATCTTTACTTTACTAGAACTATTTATCTTAGTATAGTCAGTTTTTATCAAATACTAACTGACTGGATTAACACTGAATTAACAGGACTTTTAGGTTTCCAGTTATCCATGGATGGGTGGAAACAAAACAAAGGCAGCCATGTATCATTAGTTATACACTTGAGGACAAAAGCTAATAAAAAACAAGCTCTATCTGATTTATCATCTCATCTTAATTCCTCAAAAAATATTTACCTCAAGAATGATACTGAGTTCATGTGGACCAGCAAGGACATAAGAGAAAGACAAGCAGGAAGCCATGGTTGCCGAGACCTCCTGGGACTTTAGGACTCCATGTGACCCACTCCCGACCTCCTTGGTGACATCAAGGAAAGCAAACCCACCTGTATGGGAAGAGTAATGCTATAAAATGTCTTAATGTTTTACTACATCAAATGATCATGACTTTTTAATTCATCTTTAAGCTGAAAATTATCAAACATCAAAGAAGTCATCCACTATGAGGTTTTGTCTTGTTCTTACTACTCCATAAAATTATGTTAAATAATATATCTTGTGTTGCTTTATGTTAATTTAAATTTGAACAATATATCTCAAATTGTCCACAAGCAATCCTAATCATCAGTAACCCAAATGAAACACTCACCATCTGAAGTTTCATCAGCAACATGCTGTGTCCACTGCATTTTATTTCCAGAGCCCTGAGAGAAATATGAAGCTTCTGTAATTCTGATTACCAGTATTTATCCATTAACTGATTTATTTGCATAACATTTATAACAAAATTTGTGCATAATAGATAGTATGACAACCAAAACAACCTAAAAACTAAAGTTTTGGTGGTTTGCATATACATTTTACTCCAATAAAACACTCCTAACAAACTAAAATTTAATGTTTATAATTATCAATGCAGTTGAAGATACTGGTAATTTTCTTTATTTTGAATTTCTTGGAGCAGCAATTATACACACTTCAAATATCATATTGCTTGATCTTTCCCTCAATCTTTTACACCCCACTACCAATGAAGGTGGTGTGCATGATAGACAAACCTTAGCCTTCATAGTGCAGGGAAAGCATCCAGCTTGGTTGAAATAAAGGGATTGATATGAAAATGAGGCAATATTGGCATGCAGTTTGAAGATCTGTCAGCTGTCACATCTCTACATGTCATCACTCAGTTGGCTTTTGACCCATTAGGGAAAACTCACATTTGCCCCACTCGCCAGGAAGCTGTGCCAAATTTCTTAGTACATTTCATATTGATGGTATAATTTAAGTGTTAATGGCACATCAACCTCAAATATCCCAAACCAATATGATATGTATATGTATTTGCAATCACACACATGATCATTCCCACACATCTTATTAAATATCACAATTATATAAACATGACTGATATTACACTAAACTTCAGCAAACAACCCTGTCCTTACATCATCAATGGTGCTTGACCATGAGCAGAGATCTTGATCAAAAGTGCAGTCATGGGGCCCCAGTGGTGGAGTGGTGACAGTGGTGGTGGAGGGCAGTGCCAGTGTTTTAGAGTGGATTAATGGAGGGATGTAGTTCACCTCCAATGCTGCCTCTACAGGATTCACAGCACATCCTCCTGTGGCCACCAAGACATCATCTATGGCCACATCACCCATAAAGCCACTCCCAAGAATGGCTTCAATTGATAACTGAAAAGGAATACATCCATAAACAAGTTTTAATAAATTTATAACAAAAAGTACAGAAAAACAAATCTACATCTTTTAGTAATTTTCTGGCAGTAATTTCCAAGAAAGTGTAACCATACAATTCTCAGTATTTAGTTTGAACTTCATGCTCATATCACCAAATACAAATATTCAGTTTTAACAGGATAAACAGATAAATGTTCTAAATGTAAAAGATATGTACATGGTCTTTAAAATCTAGTATCTATGAAAGAAGGAAAAAGTTATCATTGACACTCTAAAAGCTAAAAAAATATTATTTGGAGTCCAGAGATACATGTTCTAAGGCATATAGAACCACTTACTCTGAATTTGTGGTTGGCAGCGAATGGAGCAGAAGCATACTGCCACCCAGTATCCCACCTGGAGTAGGCCACTGTGTCCATCCACACTGACACTGATTCACCATAGTCTATCATGTCCATTAGTACTATCAGCTGAGTACCAAAGGCACCATAGCTGAAATGAACAGGTTTTGACAAGCTATGAGCACATAATGATTAATAAAGATAGGTCTTTGCTTCACATATAACTTCAGTCAAGTGTTATCTTTAAATCTGCTTTATGAAAACATTTAGCTAAAAGTAATTCAATATAAGAATGTAAAATAATGCAGCCAACTTACACATGGTACCAGAATGTGAAGCAGCTTTCAACCACAGTTGGAGCAAATGTTTGACTATGAAGAATAGCTGTTTTGCCCTCCATGTTCTCATCAGCTTCTAGGTACAGAAAACTTCCCTGTCAAAAGATCATGTTCAGCACATTATTGGAATTCCTTGACTTTTAAGAACTTCAGAATTTGTCAATATCAAGGAAATGTGATTCAACATACATTAAACACTGTGACATTCAATCAGCAGATTATGAACTTGAATAAAATTCAATACACACCAATAATTATTGCATTAATATAGATGAATGAAAGTAGAAAGAATATTAGAGTATTAGATGTATGATCAAGTAAAAAAAAAAACTGCTGTATACTTGCATTATTATTTATCTTGGTGGTGTCAGCATATGGTCTGGTGGAAAGTGATAAATCTACAGGACCACCAAATTCCCACTCCAAATCACCTTCAAATTCATCAGAAAACCATCCACAGGAACCATCTTCAAATGAACATGATGCAGGTGAATAGCAAGCACCAGGTGTTAGCTTGATGTTATCGAGAGCAAAAGTTGAGTAAAACTTGTCCACATTTTTCCCAATGATTCCTCGGAAAGCAAGATGGAATGGCCTCACAGATGGCTCCACTGGCACCTATGTGGAGAAAGAACATCAAGGTCTGATTATTAATGGTGATGAATGCCTCATGGACCTATGTAGAGATTAAAAGTTCCATCCAAATGTATTAAAGAAAGTGAAAAGATGACAGAGAAAATTAGTGGAAGGAAACTAAAAAATGATGTCTCAAATAAAGAAAAAAAGATAGTTAGACACTTCTATACATCTCAGATAAAAAAGAATTATTCAAACCTTCATATGAACAATAATTAAATTAACATTTAGAATTTTTCTAGCACTTGGCCAATCTTTCTTACACTCTGAAAAATGATTATCTCATCAGTAAACAATGTTCACCATTCTCACAATACCTGCAGGGTGGCCCAGTCATAACCAAGATCATCCTTCTCATGGAGTATCAGCACTCCATCCTCAATTGTTCCTGCTCCTACATTGAAGACTTGCAACAATGCTGTTTGTTCCTTCTCAGAGTGGAGATGCACATCAAAAGTAGCACAATGTGGTTCAGACAGACGATACTCAGCTGTATAGATCACAGCACTGGTACCCTGCCATGAAAACACAATCATTATTATCACTATCATCATCAACACCACATCCATAAACTCAATAAGCACTGTGAGAGATGAAGTCACAAGAAACAATAATTCTGAAAGGATAGGACCATGGGGTCTTGTACAGTCAGGGTCCAAAGTTACTTGATCTGTTGCAATCACCTCCACTCTGTTTACCATTTTCCCTCAACCTTAAATCCTCCGATGTGCTGGCAGTTTTACAAATTCTGACAACTGATTGATTTTAATTCTAATTAGAACTTCATTCCTTGACTATAATGGTTCTCTTGAAGCTTATTAAAATTATTTGGTACAAGTTAAGCATAACTTCAAAGAAAACTATAGGCAGCAAAAGATGTGATTGAGTAGCTGAAACTTTCTAGTGGCTTTGCTTTTATTTTTGCTTTGTAACATCTTCTAGAGATACTGAAATTAAGTAATGTGTCATGCTGTCATTACCAGTCAAAGTTTTCAGATTGAGGGGAAACTGTAAACATAGCAAAAAGAAATGTAGAATATTAGTTGATTACTGCATGAGAATGTACCTCTGGCAGAGAGGTGTTCAGATATATGTAGTAGTCATGCCTCTTTGATTCCATAGGAATGTATGGATCATCCATTCCAGTGGCATCATGCCATAGCCAGTCTGTGTCATCATTCACTTCCTCCTGCAGGAACCCACACAGGCCCAAGGTGAAGGAACACGATAGGTCTCCCTCCTGAGGGCACTTGGAGTCCAACACCTGTTGGGTTCATTGCCTATAGTTAGATGGAGCTGTGTGTGTTCTAGTTTCCAAATGATTATATAGTGTATATGGCAGTATCTATTAACAGTGAGAATAGAGAAAATACTTTGCAAAACTACTATTTGCTATAAGCTAAATGTCCAGCATACACAATTGCTAATAAAATAATGTTCTAAAATCAACTGGAGTTCTGTTTTTTATAACAGGATTATAGTCGAGCATAATGTCTGTACTGAGATACCTCCTTCACATGATGCAATCATTCATAAATCCCAAGTATTAAGATCCCCACAAATTTTCATTAAAATACAACACTTTCCTTCAGATCATCAATAGAAGCATCTCCATCCTGGTCTTCTTTCATCATGGCATTGACGGTGATGACGAAGGGCCCATCCATTATTCCTGCTGGCACTTCCCTCTCCACCAGCACCCACATGTCCTGCAGCGGGTAGTCACGCCGCAGCAGCTCCACATGGTATGGTCCATCCCATGACTGAGACACAGGGGACCATTATCTTCACTACACACTACTTGTGGGTTTGAATGTTTTATGAACCTTTTTTTCCCCATTCTTATAAAAGATATCTCATTAATCATTATTCCTTATCCATCTTTGCAATATAATCAAGTAGTGTTTTCAATCTCAATATAGATTTTAAAAATTCTTGTTTATTATCTACAAACTGTTTTATGTATACAGTAGTTTTATTTGCTGATGATATTATCTCACATTTCACAATTCACTATAAGTTATGCAGAAATTATATCATGAAGCAGATTACTGAATAGGCACTATTGTTACCATACTCTTAGCTGCCATTAAAAAGAAAATACAGAACACATTATTCCATCAATTTCATATTCTAACAGTACTGATGGGCTCATTCCTACACAACTACAGGTTTTCCATATGTGGAAGAGGTACCTACTGTTATCAATTAAATCAATAATAACTTCAATGAGACTCTTTACCTCTGCATTCACAATGACTGGTGGTGGTTTGTCTCCCACATGATGCAGGAAGAAGGTAATGCAGTAGTCAGTGGTGGAGTTTAATACAGGAGTCCTGATTTGTACTGCCACATCAGTATTCCCTGATTCAGAATACTCAGCTACAATATAGTGGCCTGAGCCTGAAGGAGGAATGGAAAATGTTATGAAGTCATGTACAGTATTAAGAGATTCTTTACCCTGCTTTTGGTGAAGAATGGCATTAGGATCAACTTTATGTATTGACTGACTATCTTCAACTACCTCATTTTAAAAGCTGTATTTGATAAAAGCACAAAAATCCTGATATCATTATATTTCATGATTCTATTCAGCATGAAAATATTCCTGTTTTCATAAATAGATTGTTATGCAATGTGACAGTTTAGTAACTGGCATATTCACAAACATGAAGACTGGTATATTTAATTCACTGCTATGTGGAAACAATTTAGACTTATTTTCTTTAACACTGTAATATCAGATCCACTCACTGTTCTATTCTCCTCACATGCACAAATCATCAAAACATTTCCTGACCTGCTTGATCAGCCAAGCTTCTTTTAACATTGGTTCTCTTTCACACTTACATGATAATTTCTCACCCAATCCACACATGTAACTCCAAAAATGTTCCTCACAGATCATCACATGCAATTTTTTTTCTCTTCTGTTCCCTAATTCCATGTTTCAGTCACAAACAAAATGGTCAGTGCTACATTTTTAACATGAATGCTAGAAAATTCATATCTATCCATGCATACTGTTTTTGAGGGTGTTATCAGCCATGGGGTTGTAGGCTGTCGGTGGGTTGGAGGCATTCACTCGTGTCCAGGAGCCAAGGTCATCAAGCACAAAGTCACAGATTGGGTGAGATGCATCCTCAAAGTCACAAGCAAGGGAATTAGAATTATCCAGCAGTGAAGCAGTAGTGGCCACAGGCTGGATAAAATGTGGCTGAGGGGTGGCACCTGCAGGCTCCACTGAAAGACATTCATGGTGCTACTGTCATCCTTTCCATCATGAAGACACCACAGTACAAAATAATGTCATGAAGAAAAATTCTGAACAAAAGAAATCATTAAAAACTAGGAATACAATGACTGCAGTTTTATACTTCATAGAACCCTTTCTTGTTTCCTGTATGTTTCATGGACATTAATAAAATAGATGAAGTATCAAAACTTGCATATAACTGCCTTTAAAAAAGAAAAAAGCATCATGGGTACATAGTTTCATGCACAGCAGCAGGAAAATAATTGTACACAACTCACACTGACACTCCACATTTTCCTTTAGCTCAGGCTTCCAAAAGGCCAGGTAACCTTCTCGGCCATCCCACACCTCCCCTTGTATTATGATGGCATAGTTGTCTGGAGGATTCTGAAACACATGCCACTAACTTTAACCATACATGTGTTCTGTATAAAAACACATCAGCAAAGAGTAAGGATTTCTTATAACAAGTTAAAAGTCATCATAAAATTCATTAAGCATGAAAATGGCTTCTATCACACCCTGACCACACTAACCCTTCTCAACAAATTCCATATCACAATTGAATCTGCGCATAAAAACCCAGTATACATATTTTGATGCTGTGGATGAACACATTAATAAAAAGCAGCTCATAATTTTCTTCTCTTTCCATTGTGATCTCCTGCTAAGTGAAGAATTATGTATGTGGCAAATATACATAAATGATCCTCTATAAATATAAATAACTTATTTCCATTGCCTCCAAATGACTACAAGAGGAGAGAAGAGGAGTCTATGTCAATACTGAGGAGTCTATGTCAATGCCTTTTTTTTTTTTTTTTTTTAGAAATATTTATCTAACAACTAGCAGATACTAATCAGCCAAGCACATTTGGTGGGTGCAGTAGTTATATTGTCACTTTACAGATTATTACAATATTCCTCCACCATCTAGTAAATACAGCAATAACTTTTTTCCAGAACCATGTATTTAATTCTAATCTCACATCTATTATTACTCATTCACTCATATGTAGCCCTTCTCTTAGTACAAAAACATTATCATCAACACTATCATTTCATACAAAAATACAACTATGTATATATTCCCTCACCTTGACAGCCACTTGGCCATCATGCCAGCGAGAATCTGCATATTCACTGGTTATTGGAAGCTGCCATAATAAAATCTCATCTTTGGCACTAATATCTTGCAGGATCACAGACAGAATTCCTCCATGTTCACAGCAGGCCTTGGCAGAGCAAAATAAAAAAAATAATAAAAAATAATAAAAGGTCAAAATTATATATATATATAACTCTTATTTTCCATGTGAAACTTAAACATCTTAATTAAGGTTTTCATTGTAATGGTTATAAAGGCAGGTGATTTATTCATTAAAATGCATTAAACTCACAGAATATATAAAGGTGAAGCACATGAGTGAACTGAATCCTGATCTGGTGACAGTGGGACTGATCATGCGGGCTGAAGCTCCGGGCTGGTGATGCGGCACAATTTCAAATATGGCGTAGTGTTCTGGTAACAAGGAAATAGTTAGTTTCTAGTATTTATAGGACTTATAGATTATGAACACAAAAACACAAAGTATAATCCAGAAACTACAGGTCCACACCTTTACTAAGGTCATCAGCAGGACCATTGAGGGTGTGGCCACTGCTGGTGTCTGAAGTAAACCACTGAAGTCCGTTGGGGTCATTCATCCACAAGCAGGTTGTGTTTTCAAAGTAACATTGCACTGCAATTCTTGGGGAACACATCTCCAAGTTTACAAACACGTCATCTATGGCTACCACAGTGTCCTTGTTTGGTCCAACACTTCCCGTAAACATCACCTAAGGGTTTGGTGCATTTACTAAATTAAGCCTGAGTTTTAACATGGATGTGATACTCTTTTTATTCACAAATGATTGTCTTCTCATACATATTGAATACATATTACACAATGGATCTAAAAAAAACTGTTCTTGACAAGTATCCTACATATAATATTTGAAATATTTGACAGTCACATTAAACTTTATAGCAAGCATCCAAGGAGTACGGAAATAAAGGTCTTGCTTAATGGGAGCTGCCATCACAACACACACAAAGGCCATACCAATCAAATATGTTACAAAGTTTGTAATAGAATACTCATTGAAGTTTCCAGAATGAAGCTATAAATTACAACTGTCATCTTACAAATGTCACACATTCAATTGCACAGATACCATTTAGACTTTGATTCTTACTATTAAACTGTGATGGTACACCTTCTCCATCATTAAGGACTTCCTCCATCATTAAGGATCTATAATACCCAAATTTCAAATCACATAACTAAGAAGTTGCTATAATAAAACTCTTACCTTCATTTGCTCTCCATAGTATCTATAAAGTCCAATTTCTATGGCCCTCCAGCCTGGTTCTGCCATCTTTACCAACTGTACAGACTCACCCACACTGACACCACTGTCTTTCTCTAAAGATACTGTAAAAAAGGAATTAGGTTATTAGATATACAGTAATACACTCTAAACCAAATATCAAAGTGCATCAGAAATACATTTTTGTAACTAATTTGCCAATTTAATTATTTTGTTCTTTCTTTAATTTAATAATTTCACACAATTAGATTTATATTAACAAAAGTATAAATAATTAACAAGTATGAACAGTAAACAGAACAAGTACTGGATATCTTGACCTTTATCTCACTTGATGTCATACTTCATAAAATCACAAAAGATTCCAATATTTTTCTTTCTTTTCTTCCCTCAATATTTTTTTTATACTCGTATAAGACCAAGCCAAGACATTCAAATTAATTTATATCTTCCACTACAGATACTACTCAACTTAAATCCACACTCCTTGTCAAATTTTGTCCTAATCCT